>NC_141623.1:15043219-15194469 GCF_047967505.1 Dipteris shenzhenensis | reverse complement strand
ATCTCTCCGCAAACAATTCCATGATCCTGATACACTCACAGAAGAATTCACGGAGGATACCATCAAAACGTATCTCCATGATCTCAAAGAAGGGCGAGTGGCGGACAGGGGGTGGCCGGAAGATTTCTCAGCGTACAAAATGTCCAAGATAGCCGTCAATGCGTACATGCGAATTCTGGCACGCGATCTGGCAAGCAGACCGGAAGGGCACAAAATCTATGCCAATGTTGTGCATCCTGGGTGGGTACAGACGGACATGACATGGAACACAGGCCTGGTGACACCCTCTGAATCAGCTGAAGGCATTGTATGGGTGGCTCTTATTGCTGAGGAAACACCTTCTGGGCAATTCTTCTACAACAAAGAACCTTTCGACTTCTAGATACTTCAGTTGAGTGGCACTCTTATGCTAAGTTCTACTTTTCTTTACATTTTGGTGGCGAGGATCAAGCGAGCATCTCAACTAATTGACATCTTCCTGTCCTGTATTTCAAAGTAGAAATGTAAGGAAAATCCTACAATCTTGCTCTCTTAAGCACTGCCTTCTTAGAGGAAGTGCTATAGTGGAGAATTGGATTCTCCTTTGTGGATTTGGACGTGTAAAGTTTTGAAATAAATTGATTATGTGGGTGCCTTCTATGGAAAAAGCTAATAGCCTTAAAAAAAGTTTGCTTTAAATTTCCCTAAAGAGCCACTTACCACAATACAAGAAGGAGTGCTATGAATCTACTCTTGTTTTATTTAGAATAAAAATATTGATGGTTTTTTATTTGGGCAAAGGCTACTTCATATTACCCCAGCCCTCACCCCATCCCCCTCTACCTCCCTTACTCCATCTCCACTCCAGAAACTGTCTTTTTGGAAGGGTTTCAAGCGGAGGTATGATCCATAGGTTGGGAGTTTGATAGGAAGTGGATGCTAGGGCACATGCACGACCATTTGAAGCATCGTCGCTCCGATCTACGAGATGCAATGAAGGATAAGAAGCCCAAACCCAGCCATGTATATGATGATGATTGGAAGGAGGCAAAACAACTATGGAGAAAAGAGCCACACAAATTTGACCTACATTAGAGGGCGACGCGAGCGCAATTGGCAGGTCGAGGTACTTCACACCTCGGGAGAGAAGGAAAGGCAGCACTCAAAGCAGTCACAGTGAGTACTTTTTGCTATCTGTGTTATGCAGTATCCGTTTAAGTTTAGTGTTTCATTGCAAGTTACCCATATGCATCTAACGCTATTGATTTTGATTAATTGCAAGCACGGTGCGGTTGGCCGATTACCCACGGAGGACGAGTACTGGTATGCATATTTACATAGCACGAAGGCCCTCTTAACGAACTTGGAAAAAGAGGGCGCAAAAGTAGATTGGGTGTTTGTGGATGCACGCCATGTATGTATTTTCCCATCCTTATATTCAATAACATTACTTTGTGTAGTACACATGGGCCTTTCATTCAATATTTAATATGCAGGGGCTTTTGCCTTCTAATATGCGTGACGAGGGTGGGGACAATGAGCAAGAGGGTGGGGAAGAGGAGAGGGGCTTAAATACTGGTAGCGGGGATGGTGATGATATGGACAGTGATGGGGATTATGTGTATACTTGCCTATGAGCATAAGACAACCGCTGGCCCTCTGTCCTAGAAACTGAGCCTGCCACACTAGACAAGTGCTCAACTGCCTGGCGACAAGCTTGTACTTTACGACACAAAGGACGATGGAAACCGGTGTTTCTGTAGTAGTGCACATGGTGATACAACCATCAGATTCAGTAAGGCCTGGTGTTTTATGCTTGTCTAACCATGTGAGACAATTGTGCATCCAGTGTTGTGCAATTGCTCAAAAATTACGTGGTTGATGTGATATTTCTCTTCCGCATATGCCTTGTCCAACAACGTTGTACGCAGCATGTGGTACGAAGGGGGCTTGAAGCCTGATCCATAGTTTAAGATGCCATTCCATGCATCTCTCATGTTCTCGCCATCCACCATACTCAATGGATACTCGAAAGACAAAATTGATCTTCCAAGAATGTATTGTGTATTCTCCAAATCTTGAATCTAGATGCTCTCAAGGGTCATGGGCTGCCTTAGATTGTGACCCAGAGTTGTCGATCGCGATTCGCAAGCCATAGGTGGCGATGCATCTTGCATATTAGCAGTCCTTTGGAAACATAAGGTATTGCATCATGGGTGCCGATATGACTTGTACTTCCACCACCATGTATGCTTCTAGACTCTGATCCACCTATGTAACTTGCACCATGAGATTCCCAAACTTATCTCTTTTGGATTTTCCCAAGTGCCTTTAGCTTCTCTGATAAGGCACGAGCTGTTATTGAAATAGCTCCAGGATCCGCACAATGTCCAATGTTCTTTTTTAAGGAGTCACCGAGCGAGTGATCCCTTATACGAGTAGCTTCGCCAGATTTTTCTACTCCACAAAATTTGCATTTCCATGCGATGAAGTTACCATGTAAATTAATAGCATAGTCCGATTTTGACTTGTATTTTTCATGCTGTGAATGTGGAATGCCTAGCACTATGAAGAACTTCAAGGATGTAGTGAAACAATGATCGAACTGAATGGTATATCTTTGCCTAAGTGAATACTTGCAAAACGGGCTTCATATCGACACACTGTGACGGGCTTTTAATAGTGAGGTGTTGATATTATTAGATTACTATCCAATGGTTCAAATTATGCTACGTGGCTACACATAATTTCAGCATTGCAAAAAACGACATAGTGTTGGCCAAGTAAAAATTCTCATTTCCCAAACTATAGCATTGCCTGTAGATTGTGGGAATCAGGTGGGTGAACTTGATACGTCACCTCAAACTGGGATAGACTAAGAGGGTGTTCCCACGATTTGCCAAGACAACAAATATGCCCAACGATGGAGCGTTCTCGTGTGTAGCTCCAAAATCGTTGTTGATAGGTTGTGGCGTTGAAGATGCTCCGTTGGAGATGGAATTTCTCACCCTCCATCCGGGCTTTACAAGACTCTGTGTGTTTTTAGCAAAAAATCAAAGCTTTTACTCATGTCCGTCCAAAACATTTTAGGAGGAGGGATGGCACTTTCTCATATGCATGTCGTGGGGATGGAGGCCAAGCTACGCTGGTGAATGCCAGGCTCCCCTAGCATATTTGCTAGCCCTAGCGGACGTGGGAATGCACTCTAAGGACGCTACACATCGCCTAGTGCCCACCCATGGGAGAGAAAGACTGGGTGGTGTGTCTTTACACACTGAGTGGACAGGTGATTTAAAAAAACAGTAACATTTATGGCAAGCAAGCCTTGGTGGCCTATGTGGTGTAGGAGAGGGAGATCCTTAATTGGATGGTGTAGGGTTTAACCCCCTCTATCAGCCAATAAATCGGATGTGCAGGCTATGAATAGGGGGCTTTAGCTTCCCACGCTGATGGGCAGCCACCGTTTTACGGATCAAATGGGGCTTTTACATGTGGTGGCCACATCGATGGTTGGTGTGAAGTAGTGTACTCGGCCTGAGAGAACATTCCCACGTGAGCGGAATCGTTTGCTGTGGCGGGGAAGCTTTGCTTTGTTGGAAGGTTCCCGTGTGTTGTTAAAAGTCCCTCGGCCAGTTATTGCGGGGCGGAGTTTCTCCTGTCAGAGTTAGGGAAACCCCCCCTGCCACTGCTGAAGGTGCTTTGGTGTTACAGCCTATGAAATTCGGACACAAGGAAGGGAAAGGCCAATCCGTGAGCGAAAATCGTGTCCATGGCCCGAGCGGGGCACTAGAGGTAACATGAAGGCCAGCCCCGGAGCCGTGGCAACTACGTGCCCAAGCGTTGCGGGCTTGCGCTGACGCAGGAACGCACCCTAAGCAAGGGGTTGGCGTGATACGAAAAATGAAATCATTGCAGCGCTGACTTGCAAATAAATAACGAGGCATTGCCTACGATGCACTTGTGGACTCGTCTTCAATAGGCATTGCCCACGATGCACTTGTGGACTCGTCTTCAATAAGACGGGGAGCTTGTGGAGGCGTGTTTGTAGCACGTCTACCACCACAGGAAGGGCTGCATCACTCCCTGTAGGAGAAGCTCCTCTACTATAGTTGCAGGTGCATCAGGACGTTCCATGGCACAAGATACTCTCCCTTTGCGTCTCCTCGATATCCACCGCACCCTCCTTAGCAACGGAGGCGTATGTTTCCTTACCCCAGCTCCCGACTGGAATTTCCACATCATATCTCACACTTGGACTCCCGCCTTGTCTCTCCTCTCCCAACAAATTATATGCCGCCTGCAAATTCACAGACGCAACAATGCTGATGATGATGCAGTGGACCCTTACAGTCGAGCACTTGCGGATGCCACTTTCTCCCACGATCCCTGCTACCAGGCTTTGACGGAGTTCTTAAAGTTGCTCGCCCGTGGTCCTGACGAAGTGAAATGCATCTGGATCGATACTTTATGCATCGATCAGTCCAACAAAGATGAGAAGGGTAGGGAAATAGCAAACATGGCCGACTACTACACGCTCAGCCAAGGATGCTTCGTGGCGACTCACGGCATTGATCAAGGTTTCAAGCTGTGGACGGATGGCTACGAGGTTGGCTCAAACGAGTCAGCTCCTCGTTGGTTTTCAAGGGTCTGGACTCTACAAGAGTACTTGCTACCTCGCAAACTCACTTTCATAGTAGAAGGATTGAGTCCAAAAACGGTAGGGCGTATGAATTATGAAATCGAAATACACTCGTATCCCAAATATGGATACTGCCAATGCGTCCTGAACTACGGCAATCCAACAGAAGAACTAGCAGATCCTGCCAAGTTTGTGTCACAGTCCCAAGAAGAAATAATTTCAGGCATCGAGTGTTGCCCGCTTTGTGAAACCCCTTGTCTGATTCGAAAGGCTGCTGCAGATCAAGGCCATGGTAATATCGTATATTTTGTGGATAGGCGTGCATTCTTTTCTTTACAACTCGTGGATATACAGATTCGTGCAGCGCCTCACTCTTTAAGCCCGCCTTTGAGTCGTCATCTCTCTATACTTCAAGCTCTCATGTACGGTGATCGGTCAGTCTATCATACGGTATTTGAGATCGCGAATCGAAATTGTTCGGTGGATGAGGATCGAGTGTTGTCTGTTTTAAGATTACTAGACGCTGAAGGCTCGATCCAGGTACGAACGGGAGAATCGCTGGATTATCAGATAGCGGGTTTGGTCAAGCTCTGTCATCACGATACCTTGATACTGCTGTCGGCCATGGACAAAAGAGGTTACGGAGCTGTGGGGATCTCCTGGGCTCCTGATTTTCGTACCAATAAATTTAGATCATACGTAGTTGGGAAGTATTCAACCATAGATAAGCTTAATGTATCAACTGATTTGCCTTGGTTGTTTCAGGCCTTTGAAAGGGCTGTGCAAGTGAGCGCCGTTACAGCAGACGGGAAAATTGGGCTCACAGGGAAAGTCGTTCAAGTACGCATCCGGCTAGAAACACCCGAAGCAGGTGACGAGTATTTATGCGAACCGTCTCTTTGCAATGGCGACCAAATTGTGTTTCCCTCAAAGCCTTGCGCGACTGTAGAGCTGAAGAGACGGTGCAGCAATTACCTGGAGTTGACAATCGATCCGATGCTACCAGGCGGGATCTGCGTGAACATAAGAGACAATGGGCATCTGATCAAATCAAGTTGGGTGGAGTTTGATTCATGGTGGGTGCTGTTGGGCGATTCGCAATACAAGAGGAAGACGAGCCTGACGATGGTGTGCATCAGAGGCGAGGATATTGGTGAGGAGGAGGAGGGGGGGGAAAGACTGAAGCTCCACAAAGTTGGCACTCTGTGTTTGGAAGCTGATGCTAGGGCTTTTCTGTTCCAAGAATGTGATGGTGCAGTTAGCTGTGAAGTAGGAGGTGTTGGTGAGCACTGCACAGTCAGCCCACCTTGTGCCAAGCAGCCCAAGTTCATTTGGACCCTCTACCCCAATGTAGAAGATGACTGACTCCAAAGAGTCATTGAAGATATAAACATGGATATCACTATCCTACCTTATTTGGTGGTGTGCTTTCCCAATTTCTCATTTTATCAATTGAGTGTCATTGCATACTTGTATCATGAAAATTCTACTAAGAAAAGAGGATCAAGTTTGTTTAGCTTTCTAAAATACATACTCTCCAAAGACAGCAAATGAGACTCTCTACACAATTCTCCAGATCATCTGAGCTATTGTCGTCAGAGCCATATGGGCTGTTCGAAAAGCAGTCATGTTCAGGAGGATTAGCATGATACGAACACCTTGCAGGAAACTAAATATATCCACAACACCAACTGAGATTGTGAGATCTCTAAGCCACTTCTCTAAGAAAATTACTGGTTGTAAGGTAGCCTCTGATCTTTTGAGTGTATCCTGCAAGGATGTAGATATCCTTCCTCCTTTGTAATCCCCCCCCTTTTTTATTAATATAATCCTCTATTTTGCCAAAAAAAAAGACTGCAAATCAACAAATCAATGGGCTATAGGAAAAGAGCCGTGTATTGTTGGAGAGTTATAGGTTTATCGCAAACGCAAAGACTATTGGTTCAATTCGCAAACCAACTGGTATGAGTATTAATATATATTTGTTTTGATTTATTTTTTAAATAAAATTTTTGAAGTTTTTAATTTTAAATGTATTACTTTTTATATTATTTTTAATAAAAAAAGAACTATACTTTTTAAAAAATTATGTTGTAATATTAAATGTAAATATTTATAACTAAGTATAATAAACATTAATTATTTAAAGTAATATTAGGTTAATAAAAAATAAGTCATTTTTTTAATAATTCGTCTCCATATAAATTTTATTATAATTGTATTTGTTAATTTTCATACTTTTAGTTGATAAATAATATAGCATAATTTTATATTTAATATTATATAATATATATTAAATTGTATTAAATTTAAGTTTATGTATAAACATGTAGATTAAAACCATTGTGTGTGTGTGTGTGTGTGTGCGTGCGCATGAACACTATTTGAGGACTACGTCTACTTGAGCTATGAACGAGAAACAAGAAATTTTTCTTGAAATAAGTACTAGATCCCACAAAATATCCCCCTCTAATTGATGCCTTACAATCCCTGAAGAGTATATGGGATACATTACCAGATATGCAAATTCCCCAAGGTTCTCAACAAGCTTTCCAAGCTTGCTCACATTGCCATAACTACCAAACTACACCAAGATGGTGACGAGGGGTACTTATGTGGATTTAAACAATATAACATGCAGACTGTGCATATTGATCAAGCTTCTTTGTTCACCAATCAAAGAAAGCTTAATGTGCACTTTTCACGACAGATGCAAGGAGAATGAAGACACTTGCTCACAGTCTTGCTCACAGTAATATTACTTTGCATCCCATGTCATTCAAAAGGCTTCCAAAAGATGATGAATCATTGCTGAATATTCTATTTCGAAAGTGTGGAGACTCCATTTCAGAGCTTCTCGAAGTACAGCAAAGTACTTGCAGTTTTTAGGACATGGTGGCAGTACTCATTGATAAGGACCGCCATCTTACAAAACAACCTGGAGCGTCCCTTGAGCTTGCAAAGGCATTCTTCTCAAAGAACAAGTCAAGGAAGAATGGCAAGCCGCTGAAGTGCCTACTGCAAGAAGCGTGCATGTATAGAGGATATGCTTCAAGAAGATGGCAAAGGACAATCAAAGGAGCATGCTAACATGATTGCAGAGGAGAGTGATGAAGATGAAGACAAAGCTTTTACTGCAGCAGTGTCTGGTTTCTCTCTTTCTGAAGAGAGAGACGAAGAATGGGCTTTCTAGAATCATGTGTGTGTCAGGTGCTCTGCCTTCGTTGGTCCCCTAGAAATGAATGTAATAAATCGAGTATGTCTTTTTGTGTGCTTTGTTTCATAACAGGCTCCACCATTTCCTCTACCCAGTTAGGAGCCAAGGGGGTTGTTTGGATGATTTTCCTATATCAAACCTGATCGAGATTTAAAATGTTGGTGTATCTATCCCTAGACCTGTGAGATGGTCATGCATCTATGCTTAGACTTGAGTCTTTGATCATGTTTGTACTTTAAGTGACGATAGTGATTAGTTCAACCTCTGAATCATGCTTAGACCTCAGCCTCTAAGATTGCATGGGATGCACAGTCTGGATGGCATCATCATGGTCACTCACTCTAGCTCCGAAAGAGGATGTTGGATATCGACTCTCAGTGTGAGTGTGAAAGTCCTAAAGAGTCCTAGAGTGAGTGTCCCTCATTGTTGTGGGTGTGAAGTGTCCCTAGAAAATCTGCTTAGTGCCAATTCTGTGGTAGGTAGATCTAGATTAGATTTGATTCTATTTTGTATGTGACATCACATGATTCCCTCCACTGACATCATCTATGATGTAGTGTACGCCAAAGATAAGGCACCCCTTGCTTACAAAAGGAGGCCCTGTCGTACTTGATCTACACCCAATCTATCACATCAGTTTGCCTCCAGAAGTGCCTCATCATGTGATTGTACGTTCTCGCTCTCCCTCTAACCATAAGATTATTTTGTGCGTCTTTTGGATTTTTTGACATGGTTCTTGGTAGCTATTGATGCACAAAAACAGACCAGTGATATGGAGATCACCTCAACCATTCCCATGGCACCAATAGCTGACAAGGTTACTCATATTTCACAAGGTACTCCTGTTATTGCACACAACTCTGCACTTCAGACAACGAGGAGAATGAGGACAAGAACACACCATCGTCCTCAATGTCAGTCATGTTAGGTACCTTTTCCCTTAGAGTTTTACATGGATACTTGCCTAATTCTATGCTTGCACATTCTGTTTCAAAGTAGCTCTCTTGCTTGTTCATTTGTATTTTAACCCACAGCATCCCTTCAGCACTTTACGAGGCCTTAAACAAAAGGACCATCAGTGTGGCCTTGCATCAGCAGGCCCTCTGCTCAAGCTCATCTCAACTCTTCTGGCCATACGTGGTGGCAAATGAGCATTAGCAAAAGCATCTCATGATCTGCCTGTTGATGCAAATCAATCATCACAGGGATCCAATACTTCATGATCAACATCCTCCATTCCCTTCCCATGGTTGTTACAGGACACGTTTCTAACACGTTAGAGCCATTCAAGTAGTTCGAGGCATTCCAAAATCCATGAGAAGTGCCTACACACAGGTTCAAACCCAAACTATGTATAGCCGCTTAAAAGGGCTCCAATCTCCTCAATATATGCATCATTTCCCTAACCTCTAATCCCGCCTTGAAAATCTACATACTTTTAAACTTTTGAACACATTTTTTGATTAAGGGCAACGCCTCGCCTAGCCATATGTACAGCAGCACTCATGGAGTCCCTGTACTAAGTCTCTCGATCCATCAGGGTTGGACAAAGGTGCAAGGACAGGGTGACCCACTTTCTCCAAGAGCCTCTGATAAAAGACTGGGCCAATGGCTACCAAGATCTACCAAGGGAACAGGTCACCCAACTGAAGTAGGTCAACCCAGATCTACTAAAGCGCCGCCAGATTTGGAGGTGCTTTTGCTGCCTATTCTTTCATATCCTCTGCTGCCTCCAGTGCTGCTCCACAGGCTCCATCTGCCCTAGCTTTTGCCTCAGCCGTCAGTGCTAGATGTGATCCAGATTGCTGCAGCCCTACAGGACAGCCTTGTGAAGGCATATTTCAGAGCTAGTCATTTCAGACACTAAACCAGGTAGCTAGAGCTAAAACAGGCTTGAAATTGGTAATAATAGGCTTGCTCGCTATTTATAGCTGAAAAGCTAATAAAAGTAGCAGTTGTCGCTTTATATGAGGCATGGGTTATTATTGATACACAGTCGTGCGGCTACACCTCTAGTGGGCCTGGACCAGAGAGAATACTCTCCTACCATAAGCATGGCGTGGATGCAGAAAGTCTTTCCAAAGGCTTGTGTGGGCAGGTACTGGTGGTATGGGACGCCGATACGAACTGGCATGCATCTGTGGAGAAGAGCTCTAGCCCCTAGCTTGGGGGCGGTTCCATAAACAGAACCATGGTTGGGTGGTGAGTTAGCCTGCACCTTTCTACTTTGTTTAGTACTTTATTTCAGCTGGGATTAGGGGAAGATTTATTTGGGACTTAACATTCTGGGCTTCAAATTAACCAGCTAGCCAATGGTAATAAAACAAGTTTGTTGTTCAGCCGAGCAACCAATACAGTTCCGCTCACATGCCTCAGCAAGCAAGATTTCATAAGGATCAGAGTTGCTACTGGCATCGATGTGCTCTTTAAGTTATGGAGCTCTGTTTTGGCATAATTTGACATCAAGAAAACCGTGCAACAGGACTTAACTAAGACCCTTAAATTCTTCAGCTGCAGGAATGCACAACAATATCAGTCTGACAGTGGGTAAGGTGGGCGGCAGCGTTCACGACGTGAAGCCACTGCCAATAATAGCGTTTCTGGACGATACAAATCGGTCACTGAGACCTGAGGGCTTGCGAGGGCGTGCCCGTTTAGTACTTCGAAACAATGTTAATGTGCATACTGACACTATCTGTCTCTCTCTAGCGAGCTCAATGTGAAAAGAGCGGTTGGCTTGCAGATTGACGCCGTCAAGGGCGGAATCAAAGATAAGGTACCTTATGAAACTGCTCAATTGCGCTTTTGGCGCAGTCAAGCAGCGTAAGTCCATTGTTGCAGCGTTGATTCATGGAGGCGCTGGTGTCAAGCAAAAACACGACCAACATATTGAGGAAGCCTGGATAGGCTATGAAATTCGATGCCTAAGATGGCGTCACCCCATCTGTTTGTCGCGCAGCTTTTTCTTCCTCTTTCTGTCGCCAGGCAGGAGCCAAAATTGAAAGCCTTGGCAATCTTCTCTCACCTGCACCATCCTGGGAGCTTGTGCCTCATCATCCAGGAAACAAGTTCCAGTGTGGATGTATGCCGGTTCTGAGTTCAAGCCCCAAGTGGCACTAAACAAGCCAAAAAAAATGGCTGTTGTGATTAACGGCGTTGGATGGCAGAGCTATTATTTACCTACGCCCTAGGGGACATCTTCTATATCCTCTTCTTCTTATTTTCTAGGGGGCACGCTCAGCGGCCTATGCCACGTGCCCCCAACGAAGGCTCCGGGCAACCTGACGTGGCAGGCAAAGGCATGGGCAACTGTCGTGGAGGGCGAACACACTGAGCATCTTGAGGGTGGCCTAACGGGGCAGACAGGGCTAGTGCCGCCACGTGGAGAAACTTCACGAGGGAGGCTGCAACAACGTGCGGCACGTGCGGCTGGCGAGACTGGCACGATAGGCGGGTTGGGGGCTACATGGAGGAGGGCGTGACAGAATAGACAGGCGCAGGACAAGCTGGGACTGGGATAGGTTGAACAAGCGGGCGAGATCGACAGGATAAGCGAAGTAGGGGGGCTACAGGACAACGTAGCGGACACGAGAATCGAGGGGGGTAGAGCTGACGGGGCCATGTGGTGGAGTGACGGCCTCTCACCACGTAGATGAGCAAGTATGATGGGGCTGTGTGGACGAGCAAGTCCTTAAGGAGGGAAACCAGGTGGCAAGCTGAGAGCAAAAGGGGGGAGAGCGCAGAGGGTGCCACGTGGAAGAGGGAGAGCGTTGGGCGAGGAGCGTGGCGAGGGCAGACAGGAGAGGAGCTGACACGGCAAGGGCAGAGGAGCTTGGAAAGGGTAGAGCCTAGAGCTGGCAAGTCGCCCACGTGGCGAGGGGCAGAGCCTAGAGCTGGCAGGTAGCCCATGTGGTGTTGACGGGGTAGGGGGTGAAATATTTATATTTATATTTATTATATATATTATATATATTATACATATATATATATATTTTTATATATACTATATATGTATAATATATTATTATTATTATTATTATATATATGTATGATTTATATATATATATATTATATTTCATATATTTATATTTATATTTATATAAACATATATATATATACATATATATAATATGTATATGTATATATACATACATATATATATATATATATATATATATATATATATGTATGTATGTATATATGTATATGTATATGTACATATACATATACATATACATATATATATGCATACATATACATATATATATATATATATATATATATATATATGTATGTATGTATGTATGTACACACACACACACACACACACACACACACACACACACACATACACACACACACACATATATATATGTATATGTATATGTATATGTATACATATACATATACATATATACATATATATATATATGTATACACACACACACACACATATATATATATATGTATACATATACATATACATATACATATGTGTGTGTGTGTGTGTGTGTGTGTGTGTGTGTGTGTGCGTGTGTGTGTGTATGTATGTATGTATGTGTATATGTATATATATGTGTATATGTATGTATCCACATATATGTGTGTGTGTGTGTCTATACATACATACATACATATATATATATATATATATATATGTATGTATGTATGTATGTATGTATGTATGTATGTATGTATGTATGTGTATATGTATATGTATATGTATGCATATATATATGTGTGAGAGTAGAAGGGAGTGAGCGCGAGAGAGAGAGAGCAAGAACACACAATGGTGGGTGTGTAAAATGAGAATGGTTGAGGTGCACACCACAACACCTCATGTTTTATATTAGAAAGGTACAAACCCTAAGTACAAGTATGTACACACATAAGGGTGTCATAGGGGTCTTTGGGCCTTTACCCCCAACAATCTCCCACTTAAAGGCCAATGTGCCTAAAAGTGATGTATAAAATACAATAATGTACAGAAAAGACAAATGGCCTGGCCGACACCCACGAGTTTGATACAATGTGCATGTTTCTCTAAGGGCAGACTCTTTGTCAAAACGTCTGCAGAGTTATCATCTGTGTGCGCTTTGACAAGCTCAAGTAGCTTACCATCAAGCACCTCACGGATAAAATGATACTTCACATCAATGTGCTTAGTCTTGGCATGAAACACAGGGTTCCTAGCCAACATGATAGCACTTTGACTGTCATAGTGCAACACTGGAATTCCTCCTGAAATACCCAAAGCTCCCACTAAACGAGAAAGCCATAAAGCCTCCTTGCATGCCTCAGCGGCTGGAACATATTCTGCCTCAGTGGTAGACAAGGCAATGCATTTCTACATACGAGAAATCCAAGATATTGCTCCACTAGTGAATGTAAAAACATAACCTGTGGTAGACCGTCTGCTGTCTGCACAACCTGCATAGTCTGCATCCACAAATCCTTGGATAGATGCATCTGACTTACCATAGCATATGCACACATCTTGAGTACCCTTCAAGTACCTCATTACACCCTTCACTGCATCCCAATGCTTTTTGCCAGGGTTGGCCATAAACCTGCTAACAACTCCCACTGCAAATGCAATATCTGGACGTGTAGCAACCATAGCATACATAAGACTACCAACTGCGGCAGCATAAGGGATCTTGGCCATGGCAGCCCGCTCGTGACTTGTGGCTGTCATCCTGTGAAAATTTCACATATGGAGGTAAAGGAGTATACAGAGTCTTCCCCTCATCCATGCTGAAACGTTTCAACACCTTCCCAATGTATTCTTTCTGAGACAAGTAGAGAGTTCTCTTACCCCTGTCCCTAAGAATACGCATGCCAAGTATATGATTGGCATTACCAAGATCTATCATCTCAAAGGTCTTATGCAGCTCCTTCTTTAGTGCAACCAATTCCTGAGTGCAACTCCCTGCAATAAGCATGTCATCCACATACTAAATGAGGATGAGAAGACTCCCATCTGAAGCCTTCTTGGTGTATAGGTAGTGATCCTCCTCACTTCTTTTGTACCCCTGAGAATTCATGAAAGCATCAAACTTATGATACCATTCCCTGGGTGCCTGCTTCAAGCCATAGAGACTCTTCTAGAGCTTACAGACAAGACCCTCTTTCCCTTTGACTGCAAAACCCTCTGGCTGCTGCATATAAATTTCCTCATGGAGATCCCCGTGAAGAAAAGTTGTCTTCACGTCCATCTGGAATAATTCCATATCATCATGTGCAACCAAAGCAGTCCTCAATGTAGTCATTTTGACCACAGGTGAGAAGATCTCATCAAAATCAATCCCCTTCTCTTGCTTGAAACCCTTTGCAACCAACCGTGCCTTATACTTAGGTGACGAGTCTGCAGGTGCTACCTTAAGCTTGTAAACCCATTTGCATGGCAATACCTTCATCCCTGCAGGCAAAGGCACTAAGTCCCATGTTGCATTCTTTTTCAGAGAGGCCATTTCAGATTGCATGGCTCTCTCCCACTTCAAATGATCATCCCTCTGCATAGCCTCCTTAAAGCATGAGGACTCGCCACAGTCTGTAAGCAATACAAAGTCAACCCCAGGAACAAACCTGTCTGGAGGACGAGTTTGTCGGGTAGACCTTCTGACCCATGGAGCACCTGGAGCTGGCTGTACAGCCTGCTCTTGTGGAAAAATAGGTGGCTGTACCACTTCTTCCTACTGTATTTCCATGTTCTGTTGCTCAATATTTTGTGGCTGAATTTGAGGCAACACTTCTGCTACCTCTTGAGGTTCAACATGAGCCTCTTCTGCAGCGTTTGGGGGCTGTTCCTGGGGCTGCATTTGCTGCTGTACAGCCCTTGGATTTTGCTGTCTATGATGCACATCATCTTCATCAATAACCCTTCTGACTTCCTGAGTCTTTGGGGCTGTTTTATACATGCATGTTTCATGAAAAATGACATCATTACTGCGTATAAGCTTTTTAGCTTCGGGATCCCACAATCTATAACCCCATTCACCACTATCACCATAGCCCAAAAAGATGCATCTGCGAGACGTGGGTTCAAGTTTGGTCCTATCTTCCCTACGTATGTGCACAAACGCAACACAACCAAACACTCTCAAGTGCTTATACGAGGGAGGCTTTCCCATCCATAATTCTTTAGGCACTTTGAGTCCCACTGTCCTATTTGGTGACCTATTAATTAAGTGAACAGCTGTTTGCACAGCTTCAAAGCCCAAAACACATAGGGTAATGTAGCATGTGACAACATACTTCGAACCTTCTCTTGAATGGTTCGATTCATACGCTCTGCAACACCATTTTGGTTGGGATTATAGGGAGGAGGTTACTCCCTTTTGATACCCTTACTGTCACAAAACTCTTGAAAAGCCTTTGACATGTATTCCCCACCATTATCAGAGCATAAACACTTGAGTTTCTTGCCGATCTAATTTTCAACCATAGCAAGAAACCTCTGAAAAACACCAAGAACTTCACTCTTGAAGCGAATAGGATATGCCCACACCTTACGAGTGGCATCATCAATAAAAGTCACAATATAACAAGCTCCCCCTAAAGATAACTAAGGCATTTCACACACATTAGTATGAATAAGATCCATTGGAGAACTCCTAAGTGACAAATGCTTGGAATGTGGACCCTGAGTTTGCCGTCCATAAATGCAATGATCACACTGAGACAAATCAGCAAACTTATACAAAGGCAAGTAACCAAAACGGGCCAAGGTTTCCATTCCTTTGACACTCATGTGTCCAAACCGGCCATGCCACAGTGAAATATTTGGCAGCTCAGTTTCATTTACAAGAGAATGTCCAACGACATCTGAAGCTATAAGATGATACAAAGTGTCAATCTTCGGTCCTTTGGCACATACCATTTGACCCTTCTTGATTTTCCACTGTTTCCCACCAAACGTAGTGTAGAAATCTGCATCATCAAGCTGCCCTGTACTTATCAAATTCTTTTTTAGCATAGGAACATGTCTGACATTCTTGAGCATAAAGTGATTACCATTTGCAAAAGCAAGCTGAATATCACCAATTCCAGTGATCGGACAAGCATGATTGTCCCCCAAATAAACACATCCATAATCCCCACTGGAATACGTAACAAAACTCTCCTCATAAGGAGTCACATGAAAGGATGCACCTGAGTCAACAATCCAATCCAGCTTGTTTGCTAAATCACCTGTAATGAGTGAGTGGGCATTCACATCAGACACGAAAAGCACATCATTGAATGATATAACCTCAGGAACATAAGGTACAATCGCACCATCCATCACTGCATTAAGCTCTTCTATCTTCACACTGCTCTTGCCTTTGCCTTTTACATCTTTTGCATTTGCATCTTCACCTTTGCTCTCTACCGTGCCTGCCTTCTTGTCCGCTTTCCACTTGAAGCAAAACTTTTGAATGTGTCCCTTTTTGCCACAATAAAAGCATTCCATATCTTTCTTTGAGTGGGACTTGCTCCTTGACCTATCATTGTTGCCTCTTCCCCTTGATTGAGATCTCCCACGTGCATTCAAAGCACTAGAGGCTTTGCCACTTTGATTGTTCCTACGGTTCTTCTCCTCAGTGAGAAGAGAACTCTCCACATCAATGTATGACAAGCCTGTAAAAGTAGGAGCACTGTTACTCACTGCTGTCCTGAAAGTATCCCAACTTTCGGGAAGTGTGCAAAGCAATAAAACAGCCTTCATATCCTCATCAATGTTCATCTTTTGAGCAATAAGTTTGCTCACAAGGCCGTTGAACTCATTGAGATGAGTTCCCATTGGTGTACCCTCTTTCATCTTCATTTCAAAGATCTTTTTCATCAAGTACACCCTGCTGCTTGCACTTTCCTTTGCATAAAGACTTCTCAACTTTTGCCAAACTCCCCATGCAGTAGTCTCACCTGCCACATTGAAGTAGACATTCTTTGACACGGACAACAAAATTGTATACTTGGCAAGATCATCAAGTTCCAGCCATGCATCATCATCCATATCATCGGGTTGAACGCCTTGTAGCCTGATTGGCTTGATAAGCTTTTTAATGACCAACACACCATATATTTGCTCCTTCCAATAGTTGAAGTTCACCTGGCCCTCCAACTTTTCAATGGTGTAGCTCCCGCCTTGAGAAGTCTCAACTTGGGAGGATGAAGCCATTGCTTTAGATGAAAGAAGACTCTTGCAAAAAAAGATCTCGCAAAATAGTACTCCTTGAGCGGAAGCACTCCCACTTAACGTGATCTGTCAAAGACCACTTTGCATCCACAAAACTCCTTCCTGGAATTTCTGTCCAGCTCTGTATTTTACTGTTTTTCTTCACTTTTCCTCAACAAATAGGTGTAAAAACTGTCCCAAAACTGTCTTAAAACAATAATAAACAGATCAGGTCTGATTTTTCCATTTCTAGATAGTCAAACTTGGTCAAACCTGACCTAAAACTGCCAAAAAACAGAAAATCACAGTTCAGGCCTGATTTTTGGCACTTTCCCCAAATTTTCCAAGCTCAATTGAGCTTCCAAGGCTGTATATCTTCCCCCCAACTGAATTATACAGTTCTGAAACGAAGTTGGCCAAAAGCCCTTTGATTTCACCTCAAAAATAGAGGGATTTGGGAAGATTCCAGCAAGCATAAACTCCACCAACACTTCTAAAGCAAAATTTTCAGAAAGCCCTTTGATTTGTGACTACAATGTCACTCCAAATGCATTTCTTGGCACCAATTCTAGCATGTCAAGTGCCCCAAAAGCATGTAAACCTCCAAAAGGCAAAAAGCCCTTTGTTTCAACGGCCAAATGTAGTACAATCCACTGCCAAAGTGACGATGTACCTACGAACCACGACACCCCAACCGAGTATAGTCACAGAGGGAGTCGTAGAAAGAAATACCTCGAGTAAAATAGACTCAAGGTGAGCATGGTAGAGAATAAAATGTCCGCCAAGAAAGAGGCACTCGGGCCTTCCCACGAGCAAAGAACCACCCAAAATGGTGAGGAGAGACCAAAATAGAGTTGGCCTACTCCAAGAACACCGAGGGGTAGCTCACACACGTGAAAAGAAGCCCAAAACAGTTCCAGCACTTCGAGAAAGAGTTCGGGCAGCTCGGGGCTGCGAAAAGAGCTCAACGGAGTGTGAAAGTAGCAGCAAACGACTATCCAAACATCAGGGCAGTGTCAGAGAGCATTCAGGGCATCAACGGGAGCAAAAAACGGGCGCCGGAATTTGCGGCGGAAATTCCGCCGCAATTTTCGGGATTGCTCCTGGAGGGTGGATACAGGTGGGTACTACTGTGGGGAAGTGGTGGAATGTTGGGGAAGTGAGAAGTCGCGAAGAAAATGCAGATTTCGCGTTGAAAATGCCGAAAACGGGGCTGTCGAAGGTCGAGGAAGCTCGCAGACTGAAATAACCCTGAACGGAGAAAATCCACGCGAGGAAAGTGTCCGCGAGCGAAAGGGGCGACCGAGAGACGGAGAGGATGCGAGGGTGGGAGAGGATCTCACGTGGAGCCAAAGCTCTAATACCACATGTGAGAGTAGAAGGGAGTGAGCGCGAGAGAGAGAGAGAGCAAGAACACACAATGGTGGGTGTGTAAAATGAGAATGGTTGAGGTGCACACCAAAACACCTCATGTTTTATATTAGAAAGGTACAAACCCTAAGTACAAGTATGTACACACATAAGGGTGTCATAGGGGTCTAGGCATAAATGGGCCTTTACCCCCAACAATATGTATATATGTATGTATATGTATGTATATATGTGTGTGTGTGTGTGCATATATATATATATATGCACACACACACACGCACACACACACACACACATATATATACATACATATATGTATGTATATATATGTGTGTGTGTGTGTGTGTGTGTGTGGGGTATATATATATATATATATATATATATGTATGTATGTATGTATGTATGTATATGTACACATACATATATGTATATGTATGTATGTATATATATAATGCAAGACATTTTCTGGCTAAACAAAAATAGACAGAAGTTCTTCACAGTTGGTGATTGAACCTGTATTAGTGCAGTGCAGTTTCTCAAGTAGGAGAAGGTTTTGATCGACAAATAACCTTTTCCAAGGTAGAAGTTTCTAGTTGATGAAATCAGGGTATCTTCAATATTGACAAAGATAAATATTTCTGTCTTGCAGATTCAAAGTAGGTATAGCCGCAGATTTGGCTACTCCAAATTTATCTACAAAGGTAGAAACAATTTTGATTTTATTTATGTAAAGGACCCATTTGAAAGTCCCTGTGTCATCACGGAGTGAAATTGTTTAAGTCTCCATTTGATTTTTTGTTGTTTCTTCATTATTGTGAAAAAAAACTTGATTGTTGTTGCGACATTTAAAAAGGGTTACCTTGAGCTGCTAAGTAACAAAGTACACCTATATGCAAGAGCTTGGTGAAGGTGGCTGTGAATTTTCATTCGTTTACAATCTAACAAGGGTCGGGAGTATGATATTATAAGATATTAAAAGAGAATCCTTGCCCGTTAGTATTAGTGTTCATCAATGAAGGCTCTTCTTGCTCTTTCTATTGCATCATTTGTTCATACGCAATGTAGATTGTGTATTGCTTTAAGCATGTTGAAACAACCTCCAACACTTCCACGTAGGAAACAAGCAAAAACTCAAGGAATCCACGCAAGTAAACTAAGAAGGATGCAAACTGAAAATCAAATCCACCACCACTTATCTCACAAGCCTGTGATGGAAGAAGAGGATGATGGTGAGAGAGAAGCACCACATGCAACACTAGGGCCAAGACACAAGGGTTGCACGCCCCATAGGATTTTGTTACTGGAACAAAAGTTTGATACAAAGAAGCTCGGACAAGGAGCAGAGACTCAATACAAGCTCAAGAGTGAGCTATAGAGCACGCAGGCCCGTCAATTTACAGACATAAAAGACCCAAGTTGCTTTCACTGAATAGTGCTTTATGCTAGAAAATGGGTGCTCATCTTTTGGCGCATCAGCTTTTCTAAAGCTAGAAAGCAAAAAGTAACTAGTTCACTTTTTAGGGCTTTTTCCCTTAAAACGGGGACAATAAATCACTTTGTAGTTCCTTGCAATAAATACGCCAACAAACACTCGTTAACGGTTGGTTAATACATGCATCCTTTTGCCCTTTGACCAATCCAAGTCCTCTGTGGGCGACCCCACATGGCACACCAATAAAATGAACAAGTGCTGTAGTTGACTAGGGTTAACCATGTTTGACCAAAGCTAGATGCTTTATTTTTATTGAAGATCGTAGGCAACTTTTGAATGTGTGAATAGAGTCATCTATAATCTTGAGGATTATCATTCTCCAACCATTTGAGTTATGTTTATAAGAATAATTTTAAGTTTTGGAGACAAACGGCAATTCTTAATGTGTAGAATAAAGTTATTTTGTAGCGTATGGGGTATTTAACTTTTTAAAAGACTTTAATTATTTCTATTTTTGTATTTAACTTCTTTTTAAATGCATAGCATTGTACACATTCAAAGTTATTGATGAAATTTTGACTCATTTTTAGATCACTTTGGGTAGCTTCTACAATTAACCTTGCACAACACAGCCACTAATTCAAGATGTGCTTAAAGTATAAGAAAATTGTAGGACAATTTTGGCATTATTCTAAATGTTTTTCAATCCAACAAAATAGCTCACATTTAAAAGAGCTATTGTTTAGTGAGAAGAGAGTGATGCTTGATTTTTAGTGATAGTGGTGAATTAGCATGATTGAGAAAAGCATTGCTATGCAACTTATTTTTAATGTAGTGTTTCATATCCATGCATATTTTAAATTGCTATTACTTTGTTCATAGCAATGGCTTAAATTCTAACTAGTGTCTCTAGGGATGCTGCCAGAGCATGAGTTGCTATGCAACAATCCCTAGAAACACAAATGATATGCATACGTCATCTCTACGAATTGCACATTCTCATTGCCATTATGGATCCTCTCTCTCCTCCTCCTTCCACGAACATGGAGTTCATCATTGGGCTAAGGGATTTGTTGAGTCACATATAAAGAAACAAAGGGAAGCGAAGTGTTGGTATGGACTAGCTCATCACTAAGAGCCCAATTTTAAGCCATGCACACCTCGATAAACACAATGAAAAACGAGACAAATAAGGTCACTAGTTATCTACAAAACACGTACGCAAAGATTTCAATGCTTCTACAAAGGAACCGCTTGTATTTGAGTCCCTTGAGAGGCAATCGCCACTACCCCCATCCCTTGGAGCACTCATAATCCTAAACCTCAAGCTCAATTGTTATGGAGTCCTAAAGAAGTCACCCCTTCAAATTTGATCTTCAAACATTGAAGACACTATTGATGGCCCCCATGGAAGAGGCCAAGAAAGTAGGCCCACAAGACCCTAACTTCCTTAGCAAAGAAGAGAAGTTGGTTTTCAAGTAGGAATGGAGGATGAAGATGACACCCGAGATGTCCAACGAAGAAGTCAAGTGGACAACCACACAAGCACCTATTTTCCTTGATAAAAAGATACACTTGCAAGCTAAAGGGAAGAAATTGAGGTAGCCCCACAAGAACCTATCCTCCTTGGTAATGATTACCTTCTTCGAATATTGTCGAGTACTAAAGTGCAACAAGGTAATGACACAAAGACATGCTTTGTCTTCTTATGAAGCGGTGACATCAACTAGCCCTTATAGCTGTAGAAAATGGGGAGAGGGCAAGAGACACTCAATCACATGATTGGAGACAAGAGTTGAGGCATGAACTGATGTTGATTGATGGATAGCAAGTACAAAGCCTCTTTTATAGGCTGGGCAAGCCTTATCTTCCCACACTGACACCTCATAGATGAGGTCACACATAGGAGAATCTAGATCCTATAATCTAGGGGTGAGAATCTAGATCCTATAATCTAGGGGGGAGGAATTCCACCTACCACATGAGGTGGCACAAGTGGCCTCAAGACTCTTCACACTCACACAACTGTAGGACACTCCTAGGACTCTAGGACCACACACACTAGAACCATACTAGACTCCGATTGTTCCAACAAACCCCCCTTTGGAGCTAGGGTGAGAAACTATGACATCATCCAGACTATGCATCCCAGGCAATCTCAGAGGCTAACAACTAAGCATAATTAAGAGGTTGAACCAAGCACTCTCATGGCTTAGGTGTCAATGTGATCAAAGACTCAAGTCTGAGCATGGATGCATGACCAGCTCATAGGACTAGGGAGTACACCAACATCTTGGAACTTGGCCAGGCCTGATAAAGGAAAGACATAACAACCCCCTATCTCCTAACTGGGTACGTGGAAATAAGTGGAGCCTTTTATAAGACAAGGCACACAAAAATGACAAATTATTACATCATTTTTAGGGGGACTACCCAAGGCAGAGTACCTAACACACACACGACTTTAGAAAGCCCACTCTTCATCTATCACCTCATGGAGGGATAGACCAGAAATAGCAACAGTGCAGGCTTGTTCCTCAGGTCCAGAAGGTGTAGCTTCATACAAAGGGGTATGGTGCAATCCGCCAAGGGAGCTGAGGTAGATATGGCGTAAGAGGCATATGAGGCCATTGGACTCGGTGGCGGTGCTACGAATCAGCTGTTCTTGGGCTTGGAGGATGGCCACAGTGAACTCGGGTAGTGATTCGGGAGGATGGTGTGCTACAAGCAGAATGAAGTGGTTGCTTACGGGTTGAAGATGACAGCCATGTAGACATGACGCAAAGCCACGTCGCTTCTTTTAGACAGATGGCACCATGGTCATGTTGATTGCTACAAGCGGAATAGCATGGCAGAATAGCGTCGCTTGTTCAAATCGACGAGGGCAGCCAGTAGCCTATTCTTTGGCCATTTTGTGCGCAGGGAAAGGTGGAGAGCGGCAGGCACCAGTAGGCTCACGATCATCTTCATCTTCATGATTATGCAGGTCGCAGCTACAGCCAGTAGCACGCAGGCATCTCCCACCATGACATGACGCACAACACGATCAGGTTATGAACAACCCCAAGCATGAACCAAGAGGCAAAGAGGCGAGGTGCTCACGACTAGAACTAGGCAGCACCTCCGATGAGGTCGAGAAGCTCCGAGAGAAGACGCTAGAAAATGGCGAGCAGAATTGAACAAGCTCCAGGAAGAGGTATGACTAGCTCTGATACCATTTGTAGAAAATAGGGAGAGGGCAAGAGACACTCAATCACATGATTGGAGACAAGAGTTGAGGCATGAACTGATGTTGATTGATGGATAGCAAGTACAAAGCCTCTTTTATAGGCTGGGCAAGCCTTATCTTCCCACACTGACACCTCATAGATGAGATCACACAGAGGAGAATCTAGATCCTATAATCTAGGGGTGAGAATCTAGATCCTATAATCTAGGGGGAGGAATCCCACCTGCCACATGAGGTGGCACAAGTGGCCTCAAGACTCTTCACACTCACACAATTATAGGACACTCCTAGGACTCTAGGACCACACACACTATAACCATACTAGACTCCGATTGTTCCAACAATAGCAAGTGTACATACAAAGAACCAATGGGGAAGAGATCATGGTGATTTTACGAGACATACCTCCTACAAGAATGACATGTTGCATTGTTTCCAGCACAAATAGAGACACAATTCCCTACTTGGGCTAAAGCAACTTGGAGTGACGCCAAGATAACGTCTTTGAGAATCATGACACAATTATGGAATCCCTCCCACAACAAACTTGCACTTGTAGGATCATAAGAACATACCTGCACTTGTAGAATCACAAGAAAGTACAAAATACTCCATGCCTATACTGACGGACAAATAGGATATACTCAATACCAAGAAAGTAAGACTCTACCTGCCTTACAATATGCATTCTTGAGTGCTCTCTAATTAGATAAGCCCCACAAAATCCTTCTCTACCATCAATTGAATAGGCAATGCCCAATCATTGATAAGCCACAAGTACAACGACAAGAACATGTCCAAAGATAAGGGACAGAACCACAAGCACCTATTTGGAGAGGAAAGTCACCCACGTGCTCTAATGGGATATATTTCATGCTCATGCCATTGGATTTTGTAGTTTAGCCCACGACTAGGATTGGAAGATACACAATCCCACAATACCCAATGTAGAAACACAAGAATCATACATCAAACAATGACTTCAATGGCATGGATTGAAGTAGCCCAACAAATAATAGAGAAATAGAAGCCAAATCTTGTGAAGACTATGGATTTCTACTGCACCTAGTTCAATAAACAATATGCTTCTTGTGACCACTATTCATAGAAAGGTCACATAAAATGTCCAAATCTACATGGGCATGTATAACTATGCTAGGGCCCCAAGTTTCATCATTCATTGGGTGAACAGATGCACAACCACCCCCTAATTACAAATGGATGTGAAACATGCTACATGTCTTCATTGACACATAAAGAGGCAAGCATAGACATGGACAAAAAGCACAATTAAGGTTATAGATATAGAAACAAAGCTCCAAGTGGGGGACTTCACTATAATTTAAGTTTAGATGGAAATAAGATTGATTTTAAGTCTCTTGTGACCTCAAAATTCACCATTTAGTTAATAACACCACCATTGATACACTAACTCCTCATTGTATATTTTGCTAACTTGGACTAGTACCTATTCACCCATCTATGCCAAACGCCATTGATGCACTAACTCCTCATTGTATATTTTTCTAACTTGGACTAGTACCTATTCACCCATCTATGCCAAACAATATAATTTGTATATTTTTTAAACTTGGACTAGTACCTATTTACCCATCTATGCCAAAAAATATAATATGAAAATTGTATACTTAGAGGACCTTCTTAGCACCCCTGTTATATCTCTACACCAATAGTCCTCATTTAGGAGTTTGTACAATGTATTATCAAGCTCCTTTACAATTGATGATATGGAAAGTTTATAAAATTTTCAACCTCCTCAAGCTTAAAGACAAACTATTTGCAACTAGGAGGATGAAAAAAGTGGCAAATATGAAAAGAAAAAAGATCAAATTTAGGATTAAGAAAGTGGTATAAAGAGCAAATGTCCAAAGAGAATTTATAGCGACTCAAATCAACATATGGTTCAAGGAGTCATCCACGATAATACACTAGTACTACTTATCCCACTAAGACTAACACCACCAGTATCTCACGTCAACCCCCTCTAACAACCTTATCAACCCTTGTTAACACCCTTCTACCAACTTAACCTTTAGAATTTTCCTTTGTACTATTTTTCTCAACAAGTGGTCAACTCAAAATAGATATCACAATGGTTCCAATCAAGACAGTCGTCCAAAAGCACATTCCATTGAAGTGCCACAAAATTATTAGTGATGGTTCCACATTAGAACCTACGTATCGCCTTCAGGAGGTAGATATCACAAAGTGGGAGGATGGCTTGCACAAAAAGGAAACCCCTCCTCTAATTGATTTTCATCGACGACATTTTAACAACTAATCAAGAATATGAAGGATGGCATGTTCACCACTTTGGTTACAGTGGGTCCCACAATGTAAATATACAAAAATTGCATAGCGAGGGAAATACTTTGTAAATAGCATTTGTAAATATGCGGAAAATATTAAAGGGGGAATGCACATACAAGAGCCTTGTATCACATTCTCACTAGTAGGACTAGTGTAGAATAAGCATGGAGTCACATTGGCCTAATTTTGGAATTTTTAGGTCTAGTTGCAATTTCAGGCTTGAATCTCCCTTTAAAAGGTAGAGGTATAAATGCCAACTTTTGGCCTTCTCTCCTCATTATGCATTTTGTGGAAAGTAAAGTGTAATTTTTTTCAAAGGAATTTATATAGCCCTCCAGAAAGTCGGTACTATGAAAGTAAGAATATAAGAATTGAGTTCCTTGATGCCAAGGGATACAAGGGCATTCAAAAGGGGGAGGTCTTAAGACTCTTGGGAATTGCGATTGGATTTGGGATAATGGAAGAGCAAAGTGGGGGAGGGATTTTGAGAAAATATCTAAGAAAATGGATAGGTGGAAAAAGGGCTCCAAATTAATTTGGCTAGTAGAGGCATGCTACTCAAACATTATGTCATGGGAAAATTGGTCTACTTTTTATCATGATAGCATCCTCTAAGAAGGCAGTGGTGCAAATGAAAACTCTAGAGGAAGACCATCATGTCTTGGGGTCTTCTCCTTATTCATAACATTAACTGCACTCTCTAGTTCATCCAATGTTCAGGGTCAGTCAAAGTTTTTTCTCACGTATCCTGGGACTATTTTTTTCATTACAATTATACATTTAAACTCAACACCATTTTTTTCATTAGATGTGTTGATAACCTTTCCAATGATCTCCTTAAAATGCTACTCTATCCTCTTCTTATTCCCCTCCTCTTTTGTTTGTTCATCTACCAAGTATTTATATGAGTTAAACCCAATTTTATAGTCTGTCTTCAATGTGTCATCTACTTAGCATATATCTAGCCTTGCCTATTGGATCTTCTTATCCTTTGACATGGAGGACTAGGTAGTTTCTCTACTCACATCCATCTCTCAAGTTTAACCTTCCCATGCATTTATTCGAAGCAGTTTCTTCTTCACCCTTGAGTACATTATCTCTGCATCCTCTCCTATCCAAAGAGAATTACACCATGTTGAAGTCACCAACTAGGATGGATGTATCACATGATCTTAATTAAATGCCCAATGGCATGATTAAAGCCAATTATCGTAAGATATGTCCTCCATCTCTACTATTGTCCCATAAGGCCACTCTTTATTTTCTCAAGTCTGCTGCATATATGGCATGCATATATGGCATAGATCTTCTCCTTCTTCTTGTTTTTCTTCTTATTCAAGTTAAATGTTCCACTAACCCATCTCCCCACAACATGTTGCATAGTTCCTTGTTATATCCTATTATTGTTCCTCCTTTGGGCCTTTCATGAAATGAAACAACCCATATCATGTCGGGGTCTATAGCCCTCAAGCTAGCTTCCATCTCCTTAACTTCTTGAATAAAGTTAATATCTCTTAGCCAATTTCAAAATCTTTCCACTCTACTCCTATCTACTAACCCTTGTAATTGTAGCTTAGGATATTCATTTCCCACCTCTTTTCTTCTCTTGAACTATTGAAAGGAAGATGTACTAGTCAACTTAAGTCACATCATTCTTTTCTACCCAACTTCTCAACCTCCTTTTTTGGGCTATATCTTAATTTTTTTCTATCTTATGTTGGCCATCTTTTCCGCCCCCTACATCCATGCCTCCTAATTCATATTTTTCAATAGCCTACATTTGCTGAAGTATTGACCCTATAAGGAGCCTATAAGGGATAAATCCTTTCCCTCACCTAAATGCCCTCTTCACTTCGAGAAGTCTTAGCAAGTTTCTCATCTAAATCAAATAGTGGATTATTTGCAACAAAATACTTACCAATAGGTGTATCCTTAACCATATCTTTAGTCTCGGTCATTCCCTCATCCTCTTCCTCCAAATCTCTATAGTTCACCTTGGTCTTCTTATCCTCCCTGCCACCTAGTTATATCTTGTTCTCTTCCAAACTTTAGTTCACCTTGGTCTTCTTATCCTCCCTACCACCTAGTTATATCTTGTTTCTCTTCCAAACTTACATTCTCCTTAAATTCCTTAGCCTTGTTGCCTACTGCAACTACTTGTTCGTTGCTATGTTGTTGTCTTTTGTCCTTTTTATTTGATATAATGGATAATGCTACCTTACCACAACTCATCATGTGGTTTTTGTCTTTATCTATAGAGTTTTCTACTTCCTTAGATTGTTGGTTGGATCCTTCCTTGAATTTTTCACCCAATTTCTCCTCCGTACTCTCCTCCTTCTCAATTTTATGATTCTATCCACCACCCTCATTGCACATGGAGGTCACATAGAGCAAATCTGGAGGATATCACCACAAGAACCCATCCCTCGGACCGATGTAGTGCAAGGGACAACCCCATAAGAACCTATCCCCTTGCCGAAAAGAACGACATATACTAGTACCAACGAAGAGGTGCCAAGGCTAGCCACACAGGAATATCGCCCTTGGTATAAAAAGAATGTCACCCCCAAGCACCATGAAGAGGCCAAAGGGATGGCCCCACAACAACCTATCCCCTTGGACAACAAGATGCAAGCGGCAGCCCCAAAATCTCACCTACTTATGTAATGTGGAAGACCCACAACAACCTTCCTCATTCTTCGAGATTTGCTCGCCACTCGACAAAACATACCACAAGTGGCCACACAAGAACCCACTTGGGGCCCACTTAGGATAGGTCCACAACCGACAACATGGAGTTTCCAAGAAAACTCACAAGAACCTGCCCTAGACCCATGCTAGAGTCCACAACATGCATATGCACCTGCCAACATGGATTTTCCAAGGAGTCCCACAAGAACCCATCTCACACTCGATGGCATTACGAGAACATGTACTCGAACCCAACCCACCCTTCACACCACTGCAGCTACAATGGATAATGCCACATATGCTCGAAGAACCACAAGAACCTGCCTCGCAAGAAGCGGAACCACAAGAACCTTCGCTGTAGGCCGTACCTCCAACACTCAAAGCCAAGGTCGCGGCAGCAATATAACAATACGTCGCATGGTTCTCCAATGCATTCAATGGCCGCCCCTGACCCAAGTAAGTGACGTGTCGTCATAATAAAGTGGTAAGTAGTATGCACTTGTACACCCTTCCAATACGCAGTGCTCCAGACGGTGACACATGAAGGTACCAAGGGGGAAATCACACAAGAACCTCGTCCCCTTGGTGAAAAGACAACAAACGGGCCAAGACGGCACCTAACGAAGAGACCAAGGGAATAGTCAACACAAGAACCTCATCCCATGGGTAACAAGATGACAGTCACACAGATGGTCCGTTGCACACAAACTGAAGAGACCAAGGGGGAAGTCCACACAAGAACCTCATTCCCTTGGTAAAATGATACACGTTGACACAAATCGACCCCCACCCCCCAGCCCTTGTCATTTTCTTGAAAAATCCAAAACAAGGCAGAAATCAAGCCAAGTGCCAAACTTCAAAAAGTCGACGGGTAACTAAAGATCCAGGCACAGATCTTGAAACTTCCACATGCAGATCTCGCATCTTCAACACGTGGATCTCAGCCACTTCCACATGTGGATCTTGCAACATCCACGCATGGAACTCATTACACTTCCCCGCACAGATCTCTTACTTCCACACGCGGATCTCATTCACTTCCGCATGCGAGAACTCCTAGTCAGCAATTTCGGGTTAATGCCAGCCAACTCAATCAACAGGGAAGTTGACCAAAAGTCAATGCAGATCTTGTCAATCAACGGGGAACAATAGAGCCAAAATCTTGGTCAACGGGGAACATAAATTCAACGCTAAACTTCGAACTTCCACGCTAGAATAAGCTACATCCATGCGGAGAACAAGGAAAATCTGTGCACGGATCTCGAGCTTACCTCTTATATATACAAAATCCTCGAATTTTATAGGTCCTGGATCGTAACAAACCCCTGCCGAATTTTTTCAAAACTTTCAAAACTAATCCACCTACCCCTGAAACCTCCCAAAGACACCCATCGTCCCTCATGGTTGACATGTCAATGGAGGATCTCGAGCAGTTCCTATTTGAGGAACATTCAGATATGAAAATGCCACCACCTCTTGCCTAGAGCACCAAGAACATCACCACCCCGCCATGTATGATCTGGGGATCCCACGTATCACATGCCACAAGACTACTCCGTGCTACCCTAGAACTCTTCACAGAGCACTTCGCCAACAAAACTCTGATGTCACCTCTAGGATTGGAGTGGATACAATAGGTGGGAGGGCATGTGATCCACAACTCCTATAGGCAGAGGCCCAATGCTAGTTTCAAATTCACCTATCACACGACATAGGCATATGAAGATTTGAGAGATCTAGAGGTGGTCCCTTTCCTTGCAGCTGTGGGACTTGCTGACTTTGCTGCCCTATTTCCCCGCGAAAGAGATCTACACAGAGTGGTAGAATTTATTGACCACAACAAGCCAGAAACGAAGCAATTGATAGTCACCAACATGCTACATACAAGATTCCAAGACCTTGTCTTCTCCAAAGAGGCCGTGCAGCAAGCCCTACACCTCCCCTTCTCTGCCACAACAAGCATGTCCAGATCAGGAATGTTCACAAGGTCTTGGAGCCATGGGTGCCTTACAACCCAGCCAAACATAAAAATGGCATTTTCTTCGAAGCCATCCTGGATCCAGTGCTGTGGAAGGCTACAAGAGAAATGACAGTGCTCCTACGGGTGAAGTATTTGGATCACCATAATATCATTTCCCAAGGACACTTGGCGAGGTTATGCCAGCCCCAATGTTTCTCCACCAACTGGGCTAAGCATTTTTTTTTAGAGCTCGACCACGCATTTCAACATCACCACAAAAGCCATGGCAACCCCATTATGACAACAATCATTATTTACTACCTCTTGGCATCATTCCCAAACCATATCCCCTTGGGTTGGTTACAAAGGTCCTCCAGGAATCCCCTTTGAAGCCGCTCAATTCAAAGAAAAGAAAGACAAACAATTAGGATGAGGGCTAGAGTTCAGAGCTGCAGGACCCTAATGAGCCAGGCCAACCTTCCGGCACCGCCATAGTTGCAACCCAAGCCCCTCCTGCCTCAACTTCTGATCCTACTGCAAAGAATAGGCACACCCCCATGGACAAAGGCAAAGGCTTAATGCCTCCCCCTACACCCCCTCCCCCCTCCAACACCCTTCTCTAGGAGCAAGAAAGAATACTTGCAGCCCTAGCCTGGGTCCAAGAAGAACCATCAAAGTTGGACAAGGTCCAAGAGCTACTGCTCCTGGACCACAAGCAAACATCAATCGTGGCATGGGCCACTTTTTCATTCAGATGCAGGAAGACATTGCGGGTTACGCACACCTGAAGCCATTCTATGCAGACCCCAATGAGGCATCCATTCCTCCAGTTTCAATCTACACCCAGGTCATCGAGCAAGTAAACAAGTTTGCTCAATGGAAGGGCATGCACCCCTGGTATACTCACGACGGAGCGCAACCCCTCAACCCCGATAGGGGCAAAAATCACTTGGCATAAGTCAGTTGGTTTTCTCATAGATCCTGGAGCGACTTTGGAGTGGGACATCTGTGAAGATTGTGGGAGAGAGGGAAGGAGTGTCACTTGCGACTTTCTCACATGCACAATGGGGGAGTACACACAAAGGTGGAGGCTGAAAACAGTTTTCCTCTTCTTAGTTGTAAAAGCCAAAAGAACTCAAATACAAAGAAATAGAAGAACCCTATATGTGGGTCTCAAACCAAACTCAACTAACTAAGGTGGCATACTAACTAAGCCACGAACTAGTGTAGATAAGGATAGCTGTCATCCAGCTATTATTCGTGGGCGGTGTACCAACTGCATCTCCAGCTAACAAGTCGGTGTATTAAATGCACAACAGTCACCCTGGCATATCGCGAGTGGAGCTTGATATCTCAACACTCCCCCTCGAGCTCAATCCCAATTCCTGCACACCAAGCAGGTCTCTGAACTTGCGCAGCTTCTCTGCACCCAATGCTTTCGTGAATATGTCAGCTACCTAATCCTCTGTGCTGACATAAACTAGATCAATAAGACCTAGTAACACTTTCTCCCGCACATAGTGATAATACACCTCAATGTGCTTTGTTCTAGCATGAAAGACTGGGTTCTTTGCCAAGTGTATACTGCTCATGTTGTCACAATAAATGACAACTGGCCCATCTGTAGACTGATGCATATCATAGAGTAGCTTATGCAACCAAGCTACCTCACATGCAGCCATTGCTGCACCCCTGTACTCAGCCTCTGTGCTCGACAAGGCAACTGTAGGCTGTTTCTTGCTGCTCCAAGTGACTGCAGCACTCCCAAAAGAGAACACATATCCACTGGTAGATCGTCTATCAGAAATACTACCAGCCCAATCAGCATCAGTGTATCCATGCAACTGTATCTGAACCCCAGCCTCATAAAATAGTCCATACTGCAATGTGGACTTCACATACCTGAGTATGCATCTAGCCGCATCCAAATGCAGTTTCCTTGGAGCTTGCATAAACTGACTTACCAACCCAACAGCATAGCTCAAATCTGGCCTGGTAATAGTCATGTAAATCAAACTTCCTACTATGCGTCTGTACATAGTAGGGTCTTCCAGAAGCTCACCTGCATCTGCGCTCAGCTTCACATTCTGCTCCAAAGGAACTGAAATAGGCTTACAGCCTGTCATCCCATATTTGGATAGCATGTCCAGTCCATACTGCCTCTGCAAGAGCTGTATCCCACTTGGTGATCTAATCACCTCAATGCCCAAGAAATAACGCAGCTCTCCCAAATCCTTCATCTCAAACTTCTGCCTCAATAGCATTTTCACATGAAGGATATCTTCATCACTATCACCTGTGATGATCAAATCATCAACATAAATGACCAGCAGCATAATCCCTTTCTCTGTTTTTCTCACATAGAGTGAGAAATCTGCCTTGGAAATCTGAAAGCCAATAGTGACAAGATACTGTCCTATCTTGTCAGACCATGCTCTAGGTGCTTGCTTCAAGCCATACAAGGCTTTCTTCAACATGCAAACAAACTCAGGATGAGTAGCATGAACATAGCCTGCTGGCTGCTCCATAAAGACCTCTTCTTGCAAATCACCATATGCAAGAAGGCATTCTTTACATCCATCTAATGTAAAGACCATCCCTTTGATGCAACCATAGCAATGGCTGCTCTTACGGTTGCCATCCTTGCAACCGGGCTGAAAGTTTCTTCATAATCAATGCCATATGTCTGTGCATACCCCTTGACAACTAATCTTGCCTTGTATCTATTCACAGAACCATCTGCATTGTGCTTGATCTTATAAACCCACTTACAGCCAATTGCATTCTTGTCTTTAGGCAAAGGCACCAATTCCCATGTAGCATTTGCATCCAAGGCATCCATTTCTTCATCCATGGCTTTCTCCCATTTTTCATTTCCCATGGCTTGCTCAAAAGAAGTGGGTTTTGGTTCCTGTATCACTTTGACCATATAGGCATAGTGAATGGCTGTAAATCCATCATATTTCAGCCTATCCATAGGATACCTGACCCTGGTAGACCTGTGCAAAATAGGCTCACTTCCAGGTGCTCTCAAAACATCCCTGGTCTTCCTTACTCCAAGTGTAACAACAAAAGGAATACCCAACTCATCATCAATGCTCTGTTCTGAGCCACTGGATTCACCATCCACACAAGAGTGACCTGCATTCACATCAAACATGGGCTGATCTACCTTCTCTTTTCCTTTTCGTGATACCTGCATACCACTCTCTGCATTGCTTTGAGGGGATTCTCCTGATCTCAATCTGCCTGTCCATGGTGAAGTATGTGAACCACTGGTAGAGGACACTCTAGGTCCACTGATATTTTGTGATTGCTGCTGTGCATTCTGTGCAGCATTACCATTTTGTGCATCTACATCAATCATCACATTTATTGGTTTATACCAGCTGCTCATCTCATCAAAAACAACATCTCTGCTCACTTTGAACTTACGTGTAGAAGGGTTATAGCATCTATACCCTTTCTGCTGCAGAGAATAACCAATAAAGATGCACTTCTCAGCTTTTGGATCCAACTTGGACCTCAACTCATCTGGCACATGGACATAGGCAATGCAACCAAAAATCTTCAAATGAGAAATATCTGGTTTCCTACCAGTATACATCTCCTCTGGCGTCATGCCATGTATTGCTGCAGTGGGAGTCCTATTCATTATATAGACTGCTGTAGCAATTGCTTCAGCCCAATAATAATCTGGTAGATCTTTTTCATTTAGCATAGCCCGAGATACCTCTCCAATATGCCTGTTTTTTCTTTCTGCAATTCCATTTTGCTGTGGGGTATGACTGCATGAATATTGCTGCTTTATACCATGCTCCTGCAAGAACCTTGCAAACTCATTTGAGAGGTACTCTCCCCCTCCATCTGACCTTAGGCATTTTATTTGCAGGCCTGTTTCTTTTTCAACCATAGCTTTGAAAGCTTTGAAGTGCCCAAACACTTCACTTTTCTTTTTCATAAAATACACCCACAGTTTTCTGCTAAAGTCATCAATAAATGTGACAAAATAGTGACAGCCTCCAATAGATGCAGCTTTTGTAGTCCACACATCAGAGTGGATTAATTCCAATGGCTTTTTACTCTCTTGAACATGCCTAGGAAAAGGTTTCCTTGCATGTTTCCCAAATTGACAGGCTTCACAGACCTTGTGCATTTCTGCAACCTTGAATTTAGGCAATCCTGCAACAATATTTTGGGCTTGCATTGATTTAAGTCGCTGTATATTAACATGACCAATGCGTTTGTGCCATATATCAATATCTGCAACTACACCGGTCCCATGTGCAAACATTGCTGCACTCAATTCAGGCATGTCCGCATCCAACGTAAACATCCTGCCCTTCTTCTTTCCTTTTGCTATCAAGCGACCATTATTTTTCATATCCTCAACAAAGCATCCATGAGGATTAAATCTGACCTGCAAGCCCTGCTCAACCATCTGACCAATAGAAACCAGGTTCTTGGTGATGTTCGGGACATGAAATACATCAGACAAGTATTTCTTTTTCCCATCCTGCATAGACAAAGGAATTTTGCCAATCTGCACAATAGGATGTGCAGTATCGTCACCAGTCTCCACAAATCCTGGTTTTTCCATTTTTCTTGCAGCCTACATCCATTCAGCATGACCTGTCATGTGGTTTGACGCACCTGAGTCAACATACCACACATCATTGCTTTCTTATGCACTTGTCACAGAATTTGTCATATGCTGCACCATAAACAAATGCTCATTTCTGTCGTCACCGTGTCTACTAGAGGATGCATAATTGCCTTGCTGCAATTTTCCATTCATAATGTCATTCTGCTTTTTGTAACAGTCTTTAGCCATATGCCCCATTTTACCACAGTAGTAGCATTCAACATTGCTGTTTGCATTTTGGCCTCTCTGCCATCCACCACGGCCTCTTTGGCTCCCCCTGCCTCTAGAGTTACCACGTCCTCCTGCATAGGACTGGTTTTCTTGCGTTTGCTGCATATTCTGATTTCTACCATGGCCTGTAGATCGGCCTCCTCTACCTCTGCCTCTACCTCTGCCAGCATTTGAGTAGAAGACAGTTTCTTTTAAAGTTCCTGTTGAAGAAGATGCACCCCCATTTCTCTGCTCTTCAGAAATTAGAAGAGCAATCAACTCCTCAAAATCTGGAAATTTTTCACAGACGGCAATGGATGTCCGGAATTGTGCATAATCCTTTCCTAGACCATTCAAGGTCATAGAAACCAAATCGTCATCATCCACTGGCGACCCAATGGAAGCAAGTGCATCTGTAATTTTCTTCACCTTCATGTGGTAGTCATTGATGCTCATGTTTTCTCTCTGCACATTGTGCAGCTCTTGCTTGAGCTGCATTTTCCCTGGCTTGTGTATTTGTGCTGTACATTTTTGCCAAAGTATCCCAGGCCTCCTTTGGCGTATTTGCATCCTGAATATGCACAATCATGGAGTCTGAAATACTAATAGATAGCCAGTACATAACTTTCCTGGCTCTCTCATGCCATCCTTTAAATGCCTGCATTTCCTGTTGACTGGAAACATTAGGAAGAATAGGTTCTTCTTCATTTCCTGTAATGAACTCCCAATAGCCTTTTCCCATCAAGAAATTCGTCATTCTAAACTTCCATGCCTGGAAGTTGTTCTTATCAAGCTTTTCAGTGACAATCTGTGAAAGAGAATCAGATGCCATTATAGAACACTACAAAATATTCTGTCACTGCAAAAAACACAGCTTTTGCCTCACACGGGCAAATCTGCAAAATTGACGAAAGTGGTATTTCACCACACAGTTACTTTCTAGTGACGATTTTGCATCAACAGGCAACAAGCATGAATCTGCAACTCCCAATGTCTCTGCGCACAGGCATATGATGCAATTTCTACGGCAACTTTTCACCGACCTGCAGAACAGTGGTCGCACAGCAAAAGCAGGGTCTTTTTCTGAGTGCCTGCGGAGAACTTCCGCCTCCAAAACGGGCCCCGAAATGACCTCGAATCAGACCCTGCAGCATATAATGCCCTCTCGCCACACCGCGAAGGGCGTCTCAATTTGAGATAGTGCACTCTTACACTTCCGGCTGTGCTACCTGCAGAGATTTGCTCCTAAACTCAAAAAAGGAAAGTAACACTTGTCCTCTTACCAGGACACTGCGAACTTGGTTTGCTTTCTTGAGCTCCTTACCACGAACAAGGCTCTGATACCATGTGAAGATTGTGGGAGAGAGGGAAGGAGTCTCACTTGCGGCTTTCTCACATGCACAATGGGGGAGTACACACAAAGGTGGAGGCTGAAAATAGTTTTCCTCTTCTTAGTTGTAAAAGCCAAAAGAACTCAAGTACAAAGAAATAGAAGAACCCTATATGTGGGTCTCAAACCAAACTCAACTAACTAAGGTGGCATACTAACTGAGCCACGAACTAGTGTAGATAAGGATAGCTATCATCCAGTGGGCGGTGTACCAACCGCATCTCCAGCTAACAAGTCGGTGTATTAAATGCACAACAGTCACCCTGGCATATCGCGAGTGGAGCTCGATATCTCAACAACATCTACTTGGGTTTCCATTGGATCCCTCGGGGTCATACTTTCTGTTACCTAGGTTTCCAGGTGGGACTAGACATCACTCCCGCTTAGAAATTCATCCCTGTTCTTGACTCCATTTGCATGAAGCTTGATTTTTGGAGCAGTGCCCAGTTGTCCCTTGTAGGTCATGTCCTGGTAGTTAACTAGGTTCTCTTAGCCACCGCTTGGTATATGGGTTCTTGTTGTTGTTTTTCACGGACTTGTGTGGCCCTCCTTAGGAGGCTAGTCCACAACTTTCTATGGGCTAGCTCAGATGGCTCGAGAGACACATGGGCATGGGAGGCATGGAAGACTAGCATTTAGCCCCAGACAGCCGGAGGTCTGGGCGTCATCGATCTAGAGTTGTAGAGTTGGGCCCTTCTGGGGCAAGTTGGTGGTTCATGTCCTTATGCCAGTTGGACAGGCCTGGAAGCTCTTGATCCAGGAAGGGCTCAAGTCATGTCACCCGACCGTGGGAGGGGAGTGGCGATAATCCTTGAGATGGATCCACAGTTTTATTCAGACACCCCCGAGCTACCAAGAGAAAAGGGACCATGAACCCATCATTTGGAACCCCACAATTACAGATAGAGCATGGCGATAGATAGGGGAGAGGACTCACATACCGTGGGCTCAGTGGGATAGTGGACCCGCCCGTTCCTGTTCGAGTTTGGAGAGACACTTTTCACCATGCACACCTAGTGGCTCTCGCAGCTGGTGTAGGGTCAACTTGCGCCACTGCGCACATACGCACAAAGATAGAGGACTCTATTCCTACAGAGTAGCTCATACTGCCAGTACAAAAACATTATGCCCTCAGGGACTCACGTTGGCTAGGGAAGTTCTCCCCTTGAGGGATTCCACTTAGGATTGTAGGCAAACTCAAGGACTCCTCCGTCGCATTCTTTATGATTGGCAATGGGGTGAGACTGATACATGAGACATTGGCAGTTGACTCCCCCCCACTTCCGTGGCAGAGGATTTGTGTCATTGGCCTGAGAGGTAAGGAGTGGAAGGTGGACCCCATTTCGAAGACGGACCAGATGCTTTCTTGGCAGCTGTGGTTGTTGGAGGGGCGGGCCCGGCATCGTTGGATTGGGACCCTAGAGAGTGGAGATGGCCCCCATTGGATACAACGGATGAGGTCGTTCCCTTTTTCTCCTATAGTGTGAGGATTGGTCAGTGCACTCTAGGAAGGATTCAGGTCTACCCCTTCCCAAGCTAGACACTGGTACCATGAGGGCATCTCTCGCCTCTTTCTTTGTGCCTTTTGGAAGGATTTGTGGGATAGATGGTAGCCATGGGGCATCACACTCTTCTTGTGGCTCCTTACCCACAAGGGATTTCCAGTCGAGAGTTGGTTAGCATATATGGGACAAAGCGGGGAGTGTCAGAGATGTGGCAACCATCAGATTGAGACCTCGAAGCACTGTCTTTGGGAGTGCCCACAATTGGGCAAAATTTGGCAGATTTGCTCTGAATTATGGTTAGGAAAACTCTCGATCTTGGTTACATTATTTGGCATCTGGTATTCTTGTTCTTTGGTAATATTATAAGCCATATCTTTTTTCGTAAAAAAACAAACTATTATTAGATATGAGGTGATTGAATGCACATTTACTATAATAGTGATAGTTTATTCTTTTGAGGTGGTATTGAGTTCAAGTTATCATCTTAGCTTCTCCAAGAAATTTAATTTATCTTTTTCACTCCCAAAAAAAGTTAACTTGAGGTAGAAGTCTTGTTGGCTTAAAAGATGAGGGACAAGAAAAAAATGGGAAAGTATAGATGAGATACTAATACTAGAATTTGTGGTGATGTTGTTATGGTGCACAAACTTAAGACACCATGCACATGATATGCACATGTCTATTAAGATGACTTGTTCAATCAATCTACCATCAACTTTTCGTGTTCTTATGTAATACATTTGTGAAGGTTGACATTCATTTCAACACTTTTTGTTCTTTCACGATAAACTTACGAAGGTTGATATTAGACTCAAATTATTTTGATCTTGCGTGATACACTTGTATCAAGATTACATTTTAAATGTCAACATTACATGAGTTGCCATTTTTGGCAAAAGAGAGTCTTTTACAAAAGTTTTACAAAACATGCCAATTTTTAAAATGTGTGCAAAATTTATGTAGTAGACTTAAATAATTAAAAACTATGCTAAAATTTTAGAAGTTTTAACACCACTTCCAAATTTCTTGTTGACATATTCTGTTTTGTGTCCAAAACTGTGTAATTCATTCGTTTCCTTGAAATAAGTTAAGAAATTTCTTACTCATGTACTCTTTTTTGTGTCCAAAACTATGCAATTCATCTATTTCCTTGAAGTAAGTTAAAAGTTAAGAAACATTAGATTAGAAAACAATATGTTTCAAAACATAGTAGAAAGGAAATGATGTCAATATTTTTCAAGAACTCATTCAAAACATAACACATATGTACTAAGATGTTAAGCTATGTCATGATACATGGGAGTTATAGTCACTATAAGATAGAGTAACATCAAATATAAATACTATAAAGAAATCACTTCATGAATTTGTTTGGCACTGATTAAAAATGTACTTTATAAAGTGGCTAGGCGATCCTAGTATTGCCCAACCAATTCATGAAGTGCTTTCTTGATGGAAAATTTATTAGAAGATAGTTTTGTAATGTTTTTTCTAATGATATATGGCTTAGATTGTTCAAATATCTTTATATAGGGATATGCTTATAATTTGAGAAGTTTTATAAAGCTATAAACAATTGACTTTTACATATATTAAGAATGATGATGAAAACAAAATTTTAAACTAAACGTGGCCCTCGACAAGTAAGTCGACTTTCACATACATTATTCTTTGGACAAATAGCCCAAGTTGGATTGTAGACCACTACTATCTTACAAATTTTTAGAGGCAATGAATCATTAGAGTTGTGATCGCCTCAACATCATCCAACCACTTCACGTGAGTTTGCTTTATGCTAAAGCTCCTGTGCTATGGGAGATGCAACTTCTCCAAGAGGTGGCTGTATCATGCTAGGTGAAATAATGAATAGGTGGACCCATAAGCAATGTCCAAGATAATGCTATTAGAAGTTGCTATTAAGTGAGTTTTAATATGTAGGCTTAATTTCTCATGTATGTTGATATGCCATTCTTCATATACATAGATGCGCCATAAGAGCTAACTAGCACCAAAAAGTGCATTTACCCTTCTATTAGTACACCTTGAAGGTCTATCTTTTCAATCTATATAACTTCTACATTCCACAATAGAGTATATTCATGTTTACATTGAAAATTATTGGAATAGCAACATTCTATCACCCACTATAAACCATTTGTCAAAAAAATGAGGTATGAGAAAACAGACTTACTTTTGGGGCATATAGTAGAAAATGTTATTTTCATAAGTCTTGGTTATTTATGTAGAAGTCAAAATTTTATAGCTTTCACAAAATTTCTCAAAAAGTATCAATATTATCATACAAAACACTTCAAATGTGCTTTTTAGTAATAACACTCTTTTAAAAACACTTGATAAAGTCTTGGTTATTTATGTAGAAGTCAACTATTTATAGCTCTATAAAACTTCTCAAATTTATAATATTATCATTAAAAATACTTCAAATTATTTTTAAATTATATATATATATATATATATGAAATTTAAAAGACACCTTACAAAGTGCTCATGAAGGAAGATTATTAATACACCATTTTGAAGTGCTTTTTGCATGAAGAAATATTATTATAGAAGACATTTATATAATGCTTTTTATGAGATATGATGGCTTATATTGTTCAAATATCCTTATATGGGGATACACTAATAAATTTGAGAAGTTTTATAAATCTACGAACAATTGGCTTTTACATAAATATACTAAGATGGATGAAAAAGACTCCCCCCAAAAGTAAGTCGATTTTCACATACATCTTGTTTTGGACAAACAAGCCACATGAGATTGTAGACCGCTACCATTCCAATACTAATGGATCCATACTAATGGATACTAATGGATCCAAGTATGCAATACAATTGTAGATTTTCATGTTCATACTAATGGATCCAAGTATGCAATTGGGAGTGTGCTTTGTCAACCTGGTGAACATAAGAAAGTCTACCCCTTCTACTTCGCCAGTCGACAACTCAATGATGCAGAGATCAACTATACAACCATAGAAAGAGAAGCCCTAGCAATGGTGTATAGTGTAAAGAAATCTTGGCACTATCTACTGGCAAATGATTTTTTCTTCTACACCGACCATCAAGCATTGCTTTATCTTGTGAACCATCCGTGTACCACAGGAAGAATAACCAGATGGCTCCTCTTGCTTCAGAATTCAACTTCAAAATAGTGGTCCGCAAAGGTGCCCAACACTACATTGCCGATCACATGTCTCGAGTCAAGTCGGGAGAAGAAGTCACTAGAGTAGAAGACGACTTACCAGATGCCACACTATTTTAAATAGATGCTATTCTAGAGTGGTGTTGAGATATCATTGGGTACTTGATGGCAGGAAGACCACCCCCTGACATGAAAGTAGTAGATGCCAGAAAATTGATTTTAAAAGCTGCACCCTATCAACTCATTGTAGGACAATTGTACAAGATGGGCAAGGACCAGATATTAAGAATATGTGTAATGCCTCATGAGATCATGCCAATCCTGAGTGAAGTCCATGAAGCTGGGCAGATGCCTATGAATATGTAAAAGGTTGTGATGTATGCCAATGGACTATTAAACGATAACACTAAGACTTCAATCCCCTAACACCAATTGTTGCACAAAAACCATTTGAAAAATGGGGGATTGACTATGTGGGTCCCATACATCCAGCAGTAAAAGGAACACAGGCATGCTACATCATTGTGGCCACTAATTACTTTACAGAATGGGCTGAAGCTAAAGCAGTCAGAAAGGCAGATGCCAGAAGCACAGCAAGATTCTTATACAAAAATGTGATCACCCAATTTGGATGTCGCATTGAAATTGTGTCGGATAGAGGCACACATTTTGTCAATGAGGTAATCCAAGAACTCTTGTCTGGCTTCATGGTAATCCATAGAAAAAGCGCACCCTACTACCCCCAAGGGAATGGACTCGCAGAATCCACCAACAAAATCATATGCATTATCCTCACCAAGGTAGTAGAACCACAACGTTCTGATTGGGTAGAGAAACTGAATGCAGCCTTATGGGCATACAGAACCACATTCAAGGTCGAACACACCTTTTCAATTGCTGTACAGCCTCGAAGCTGTGGTCCCACTCAAATTTGTAATACCAAGTCTATGCATCGTAGTACAGGAATGCATGGGTGACCATGAATCCTTGAAAGAAAGGCTCTATCAGTTGGAAAAGCATGTAGAGACAAGACTAGTCGCCTACCATGCCATGACAACAGAAAAACGCAGAAGAAAGGCATGGTTTGATAGAAACTTCAAAGCTAAAGACATCAAGGAAGGTGACTTAGTCCTGTTATACAATGCCAAAGTACACAAGGGGAAACTAAAGTATCTTTCACACCTTGGATATATCATCGGTATACACACTCACACCTCTAACTCTAGCTCAGTACTCTTGGCGTTCGGCAATTCAGCACTTCAATGAAACAATTCATTGCCACAAGTTATGTACCAATTTATGATGCAGACTTGAGCATCATTTGTCTTGAGAGATTGGACACAAGTGTTTCACACCATGGATTAGCCCACACTTTTAGATCATGCACATTTCTTGGTAAGACCTTAGCATGAGGCACATTTGATGGTAAGCCCTCAGCATGAGGCACTCCCATCTACATCAGCACAATTTGATTCCAGTGATGTACAACCATCACATTTATGCATGGATCATAGCAAGAGTTTAGTTATGATAGTGTAGATTTCTAGCAGGTAAGTGCTCAATATGAGGTTGTCACATCTCCAATCACATGCAAAGATTCATGCCATAGTGCATTAAGCTCTTCATGTGATTTTGTTCTAGCATCCATCACTGATATTTTCACCTCTAACATGGAGCAAATCATATCTTTGGACACAGTTTTCATTATCAATATGAATCAGTCGACTAGTGTTCATGATACTCTAGCATCGACTCAGCCATGCCACATTATACCACCCTTGGGTCCCGTGATCACCACCTCTTTCAAAAAATGCTTGCATCTACTTGCAAAAATGAACCTTAGGCAGATTAAAACATAAGGGGTATCCTTATCTACCACATGGCAATCACTGAGAAGGGGTTTCTACAAGGTCTCTGCACACCAAGATGTAGGTAAAGTCACCCAACGGAGCTTCTCCTTCCTCTCACAGAACTATAGTAGTAGACTTCGAGCTTCACGCTCACCCGAGCTCAGCTTGAACACCCACGCTCTGATACCAGTTGAGAGATCTCAACAATGGAAGCGGAATGGAACAAGGTGAGAGAGAGGGAGAGCCAGAAGAGAGAGCCACACAAGTTTTGGTTGGTGCAGAGCACCCTAATCTTCTATGTCATCCATATATATATGTGTTTGAGTATTGTACATAACTAGGGTTAAGGTACAATGGCCTTTAACCCCCACACAAGTTGTAGTAGAGTTTTTATGAGTTTTTTTCTATTATATCTTAGAATGTGCAAGAGAGCTATATTTGGCATTGGGATATTTGAATAGTGTGAATATTTATGCTCCCTCCAAGCATTGCCACTTGATGGTGGAACTTTGGAGGTGTGTTAAACACTATAGTTAAATGGGTTCATTTCCCTTTGCTTCTTGAGTTATCTCTACCCAGTTTGTCAATAATTCTAGGATTCAAGAATTGTGGTGTCCTAGTTGTAGTTCATTAGAGGATGTAGTAGCAAACTTATGCATTGCAAATTTGGTCTTACCTGATGTTCCCCAACCATTTTTGGGTACCAGTATAAAAACCTTGAGCTTCAAAATTTACAAGATTTTTTCAAGTATTTGCAAGTTTTTTCACTAAAATATAACTAAAATGGCCTCAAAAGTACAAATTAAAAAACCTTCTCTCGTAAAGTTTCAAGTTTTCCTTCTAGATTTAACGATTTATTTGACATTAAACCTTGGTTTTTGGTGAATACTGGTCTTACCCAACTTTCAAAGTAGAGCCAGCAACAATCTTTTCTACTTATGGCAATCTTGACCAATTTTTGTTGTAGAGGGAAGTAAGGATGCTAGAGGATAGGATTAATCTATTTTTGTTGTAGAGTGAAATATGGACGCCAAAGGATAGGATTAATCTATTTTGTTTATCAAATATCATTAAGCTTTGGGATCACTTAAGAAACTTCATCAACAATCAATGTTAAAAAAGAACCAATAAAGAACATTAGCAAGCACATCATTTGGCAAAAGAAAGGGTTCCAATAACCTTTGCATCAAGCATTACGAAATCAAGAGGGGATATATCTTCATGATGATGACTTTCATCATCAAGAATGAAGAAATTCATGTCAGCAACTAAATCCATACCATCACCACGTGACAATTTTTAAATATCCATTTGGACAATTAGATTCAACTTTTGCAAATTTAAACAAAGGCAAGTTTTTGGAAAATATTATTTAGACACCAATATAGGTGAAGTTTCCCTATATTATTTAATCAATTAGTATGAAAATAGGCATTACCTATCTAGCCAAACGTAACTATGATGTTCTTACACCTAGTTTGTTTGGATGTTGGCAGGTAAGTGGACCCTGACCTCAAAACTTGGACTATTGAGGATTCGACATCTTTTTTCAATATTGTGTTTGTTAAACTCAATATTATTACAAATTCAAAATGTTTGCAAACTCTAGTTGTTGCATTTTCCAACTTAGATGTCTCCAACATTTTTTCCTTATATGTTCCCTTTTCTATACTTTTTATACAATTGATGCAATAATTTTATGGCTCAATTATTGATGGGACTTGTTAATCTAAACACACACACACACACACTTTTTTTTTTGGTGACCTTATGAACATCATATTATGAAACAATCATTTTACAAAAGGGCAGGACTCCAAAAAAGAGCCAATGCCCTATCCATCAAAAACAATAAAAGAAAAGCTCAATGCAAGAGACATCCAGATCCTCCTCATGCACATACACATGTGCGCACGTGAGAGAGAGAGAGAGAGAGAGAGAGAGAGAGAGAGAGAGAGAGAGAGAGAGAGAAGACTTGATAGTTAACCTCAATAGGACCAAGGTCATGAGTTTCAATGCCTCATGGCAATACTTCATTGGCATAGTTTCACTTACCAAGGGGAGTCGGTGGAGACAGTGCACTGTAGTCCTACACTGACTTAGGGGCAATTTTTAGGAGACAATCTTCACAATGATTCATGTATCAAAGGCACAACTTACATGAGGTCAAAAACTCTATTCTAATAAGAAAGATGGTGCTTCTAGCCACACTTCCAAGACCCCTCAAATAAAGTTCATACTCCCACTAGATGCATGAGGTGTTTGATGAGGGCCTTCACAAAGAGCAAGAAAAGAGGTGTAGAGCAGTTATATAGCTTGAAATCTCATGATTGGCACAAGATGCTCCAAGTAAGTATTTTATGTGCATAATATCTTTTTCCTTCCAAATTTGTGAGTGAATTAGAAGCAACTAATCAACCATTCCTCTTGTGTTCAATTCATACTACCTAGTAGCATTTCTCTTAGTGCATCGAAGGACGTGAAGGATTGTATTTACAAGATGGGTGAGCTTGTGAGGTACTTTACAGGATACAAAATGTGAAGCGTATCAATGCTCCATGGAAGGTTTTCAGATTGCTAATATGGTGTACTTTTTCCTTTCTAGGTATCTGAGCTCAAAGGAAATAGATCCCACCACACTTGAGAATGCTCGAGTTATGATGCATGAAGAAGCCTCACAAAGAGGCATAGAGAAAGCCCAAGCTTATTGAATGTAGAGACTTGATGATTTCGATCCATTCTTTAAGGCTTGATAAAATATCAAAAATGTCTATGGCTAAGCAATATTAAAAGGCACCAATAGTGAGACATAAGAGAGAGCCAAAGGCAAATTCATCTTGCTTTAAAATTGGCCTCCTTGAAGAATGATCATATGACCTATACTTGAGACCAAGAGGTTATTTCTAATATATTTTGTCAAGCTATAGAGTGTGGTAACATATTTGTAGATTGGTTTCTAGCATGTGAGCTCAATATTTTGAGATAATGATGTATTGCTATTGGTTACTAGATTTTAGCATGTTTGTAGTATCATAAGGTAGAATCTAGGTGAGTCTATTACTATAGCATGCGAGCATAAGATTTGAGGCCATGAGAAAGGCCCTTGGTTGCATTTTGAGGGCGGAGAAAGTTTTCTTACCATGGAAGATTCCCTCATGCCTTAATTTGCACTCATCTATGAGGGCATTAAAAGTTCAAGAAACAAGATTTCAAGAAAGGTAAAAGAAACTTTAAGAGAAAAAATCAACTTAAATTCCACATACTTGCTTACTAAGTCACAACTCATTCGAAAAAAATCATTTGTTTGGATGATATAAATCTACAAATAAACAATTAAACAAACTATATGTCTAGACATCTTTATAATACTAAGAAAGAGAAGATTGATGTGGATAAGATGGTTGCAAGAGAAGAGAAAATACTCGAGTTTTATAATTTTCTTGAGAAGGAAGCATGCCACCTCCCCAGAACCATTAGTGAGTGCTCTATAGTTGTAGTACATACCGATGGGTTCTCATTTTATCTCATTATACATATGATGACCATCTTTCTAAGCTAAACTTTAGCATCATAACTGCTAGTAACCATGTGCATTTGAAACTTACTTTGTTTATTAACTCACCATGAATGTGTTGTAGGGAAGAATGGAAAAGTAGTTCAAAAGCTAAGAGCTTCACACTTACATCTCTATGCATTTGATTCAATTACATATGATTACAATTTCATGAGTACTATTGCACTTGTATGTGGTTGATTTGAGGAAATGCTAATTGCAATAGTGGACAAATTCCTTGGTTCCTACCATGGAAGATAATATAAATTCCTCATGTCTTAATTTCCATGTAGGATGCTAAAATTTTATGAGTAAAAAGAGTGGAAATCAAGAATAAAACACTTAAAGAGATTGCACTTAGTACACATTCAAGGAGACTAGCATCTTTATTAATCATGATCTTGAAATATAGAGTTTGCAACATTCAAGGCTTCCTCCATTAACCTGCTCGACCGTATTGCCTATGCACAATAGTTATTTTTTAGTGTTGGATTTGAATCTTGGGTTGCATGTTTTACTATGCTAGGTGTCTTAGGGACATGGGAATATTTTGGAGCATGGTGGTTAGGCAATGTTAATTTAAGGGTACTTAGGATTAGGTTATAACTCTAGGGCCCAAGCTACTAGGGGACTTTAAGTCTTGTTTGGCGCTCTTACACTGACTTTGATTTGCTTCTTTATTGTGTTTCCACTATTTATTCTCTTGGGCATTCTACACTTTTCTCTTCTCTATTCTTGCATCTTGTGTCAATATAGGGTTTGTTTTACATGTGGCCATACTTGCCTTTCTTCTTGCCCCCCTACTAGGTATTTGTCATTTGTGTGGATACTCCTTTTGATTCTCTTCTTGAGTGTTTTAACAAAAATTCCCCTCTTTACTTGGTAATTTTTTCATGTAATCCCTTCAACTTCAAGATAGGGCATAATAAATTTTGGGAGAGGAGGTAGGAGAGGTCTCTAGCTGTACCTGCACTCTTGATGTCATGTGTCTAGTATAATTAATAGTGTCTTTGCTGGCAAAGTTGTTATCATGATTTGCCATTGGTTGATGGGAGGTTTGTGTTTATATAAGTGGTTATTGTGTGTGATTTATGGGCATTCTACTATTGCACTTTGTGTTGTTGCTTGTATTGCTATTATGTGGAAGGCTCCTCTATTGGATGATCCTGATCATGATACAAAGTAGAAGGTGCTTTTGAGATTCAATGCTTTATTAACCTATAAGAAACACAATTGTGCTTAAATTTCCTATTTTGTAGATCTACAAATTGATTTGAATTGTTTGTTGCTTTGAAATTTGATATTGTTGAAATTAGAAATTCAACTTTGTTTTCCACGATGTAAGTGTGTACACACAACATTTGAGGGGACCGTAATGCTATGCTTGGGTGGGGTTTCGGTATAATTCTTGATCAATTATAAGAGAATTATAATTTTTATTAAATTGAGCAAAAAAATAGCTTGTATATTATATTACCGTAAGGTTGTTACATACTAATCCTTTACAAAAAAATAATAATCAAGAGGCAATCACTTAATCAACAAGCATATAATCTACAAAAATAGGTGCTAAAAGTAGTGGAGAATCAACTGTGGCAGTAGACCAAGGCTCTGGCATAGTAGTAGACCCACAGGATCAAGTAAAGAAGTAGTAAACCACAAAGTTGAGTAGCAATAGGCCAAGCTAGTGTAGCTAGAAACCAAGGATCTGGAGTAGCCATAGTAGTTATGATACTATTTTCATGCTCCTTGTTTGTGAAATTGATGAGCTAGGAAGAAGGGTCACTAATCGCTAGCTATAGTAGTTATGATTATATTTTCATGCTCCTTGTTTGATTGATGAGCTAGGAAGAAGGGTCAATAATTGCTACTATTTTGTCATCTTAAACAAATGAGAATTTTTGAAAAGGTTCCTAATTCTAAAAACCATTTCTACAAATGTATAGCATCTCCACCATAGATGTTTAAAGTGATGTAAACTACATTATAGCATCTCCATCATAGATTTTAGGAGTAATGTAAATTCAATTATATAGCAACTATTCTACAGAAACTAAATGATTAAGAGAGGATTGAGATAACATCATCATAGCAAAAAATGGATTTGAGATCAATTTTAATGTTCCAACTAGTGTAAATTAGATGCATTTTCATGTATTTAAAATTCTTGGATACAAGGGCATTACAACACATCTTTGCCATTGCAAACAACCCAAAATTAGTACTAACCTGGTTGCGCATTGTAACATGGCCCAATGGTGGGAAGAGGAATTAGCATGTCCCTTTTGTAACTAAGCAAATGATGGCACATATTTAAGTGCCCACAAACTTTGCAGGTGAAGCTTGTTGTTTGAGTTTTATGGCCACATCTTGAGTGCAAAAGAGCTAGCCAAAGCTTTGAAATCTCTCATTTGTTTGATCTACTCTCATCCTTAGGGCAATCCACCAAGAGGTGGGCCTTTGTTGACTTTTGCATATGTGTTTTCACTATAAAAATAACCATTGATGTAAGCATCGATACTACCATCGATGTTTTCTATTTTTTAATTGATCTTTTTGGAAAAAACATAAATGCATTCATGCGCTATTTTTGTGCACATTCCTACCATAAAGGTAGGGTGGTTTGTTAGCTCATTTCATTGTTGATTACTCATAATTACTCAATAGAAGTTCCAAAGTTCAAAATGTATGCAATTGCAACAAGCGAATTAGGAAAAGGGAACCCACCCAAAAAGATCCTACAAAGCTAACACAAATTACTCATGTTGCTTCATGCAACTAAACGCATTGTGCATTTTAGGAGTATGCCAACAATAAGATCAATTTTAATAGCATCTATATTCAACAATCGATGAGAATACTCATTGGGAGGATTTAGAATTAAAAAGGGGCTCTAGGATTAGGAATGTAAGCAACCCTTTAATCTTTAGGGATTAAGCCAAAAGGAAGGTTTATGCATCTAAAATTTTAAGAAGACCACATTGACCTCTCATTAGTAGAGAGATCCCCCCTTGTCCCCACTCGCTCTCCCCTTGTCCCAACTCGCTCTCTGTTATGCACACCTCTTGTCCCCTCTCCCACTTGTGGCATTTACTCACATGATCGGTCTACACATCCCTTTTGGATGAGCTCCCCTCACCTCCCCCTTCTCTTGGTGGACCTCTAATGTCTCATAACATTTTCCCTTCCCTCCTAAAAACAAAAATTCAAATTGTCTCCAAAATAGAGTAAGCATCTCCAAAAGCCATCCCAAACTATCCCATGCACCCAAGCCCTCCTTTAAAGTGGATATTGCTCTTAATTTGTGCAAGATATGAAGAAAAAAGTTGCTTGTTCTCCTTTTTCCTAAGATAGTGCAGTAGTCACTTTCTCCTAAACCAAACCTATCTCAATGTAATGGAATCTTGATGATGAGGTAGTGAACGATAGAAGGTACACAAGTCAAGAGTGAGGAGTAAGTAGAAAGGAGCAGAGCTTCATGTTCTTAAGTAGATCTAGAAGAGAGGTGTAACTGCCAACTTGCACCACATCATGCAAAGAAGGCAAGACATGAGCAGTGGCTCACATAAGAGGGGGGAGAAGGGGGGTTTGGGGGTGGCTTGGGGTCAGGGGTTGGATTTAACCAATTAAATCTTACGACATTAAAAGTCAATATTAAACAACTACTGATTAAAAAATCAAGATTAAGGGGAAATGGGGGGATTAAGCACTTAAAACATCAAGATTAAGGGGAAATGGGGGGATGAAGGTTCCCCCACCCACAGACACACGGAGGACAAATAGGTGTCCTCCCCCCCACCCACTCATACACATGACCAACTACAAGGGGTACGTTGTCCATGGCCTACACTGACAGGCAATAGATTTCCTGCTTCTAGGGGAATTGAATATTGGCAGTTGCTCAGGGGGAGTGAGTGCCTAAATCAAGGTGCTATTACTCGGCTGCCCTCACAAGGTTGATAGAGGAAACAATCCGAAAGCATTGGAATGCTATTTTATTGGGTTTGTAAAGATTCGAGGAACATGAATTTCGGCCTCTAGTGTTCACCAAAAACCAAGGTTTAAATCAAACTTTCAAATATCAAAATACAAGGTTTTAAAGGTGTTCATCGAAAACCAAGGTTTAAATCAAAACTTTCAAATATCAAAATAGAAGGCTTCAAAACCTGCAAGTTTGAAGGCAATTTAATTATATATTTTGCTTAAAATTTGGAATCTTTTACACTTTCTTTTTTGCATTGTGTTGAAATTGAAAGTGCCAATAGCGCCCCCACACGGAATGACCAAGATAGAATCTGACCTGCCCTTGGGCTTGAACTCAGGAGGGGATGAGCATTTTTCGAGCGAAATCTTCCGAGCGTCCAAGCGAAGGAAAAAAAAAGCTTCCAACTATGCAAAAATATGACAAAAATGGATCAAAAGAAAACATAGTTTCACTTAGAAATATGAAAAGTTTTATAGGAATGCCTATTTTATACACGAATATTTATGTAAATCTTTGGGAATGGTGAGAACATAATGGGATGGCTTTTGAAGAAACCCACATGTAGAGTAAACTTCTCTATGAAAATTCCCTTATGATCCTTCTTACAACTTTTTACTTAATAGGGGGTGACATTGAAAAACCTCTCTCAACCTATCTTCATGAAAGCATTTCTCCAAAGAAAACTCATTGAAGCAAGCCATCAAGGTAGTTTCGCCAGCGAAACCCCTTTGAACAAGGTCCTTCAAGGTAGTACCTTGGACAACACTTTTAAAAGTGACATAACTTTCATATCCAATGTCCAAATATAGTCATTCAGCCACTCAAATTGGTCGAAAAACCCCATTTCAGCACATCTATGGGGTTATATTTTGGAAAACCTTGCATATATAGTATTAAATATTACATGAATTTTATGAGAGTGATATATAAGCCCAAGTTAATACTTATTTACAGTAATTTAAACTTCTGTAGAAACATGTCCATAAATAAATGTGTTTAATAAGTAATTATTTATGTATAATATTATTGTATTGAGAGTGATTATGAGGGACGTTTCTTAAATGAAATATTTTTCAATACTTTTTTAAGGTAATAACAAGGGTACAAAGGGATGTCTATGAATAAGAAGATTTATGTTATGTAAAAATGAATGAGTGACTAGTTTGTATAATTTTATGATAAAGGGATCTAGTTCTAATGAAAATAAAAGTGTAAAAACCATGTTTCCTAAAGAAATACTATTTTTAAAATCTCTTGAAAAACACGCTCATATAAACCTGCTCATAGGTTTTTGCTTGTAAAATTGACGCATCCCAGGGTAAGGCATGCTAGAACATGATAGTGTAAGAGAGCATGGACGTAATGTAGAGCAATCACATGAACATAATAGTGAGCTTGAAAACTAAACCCCAAAGAGTGGGAGCTTCATTCCATTGAGAGTTATTCATACATGTTGGTCTCTACACAATCCATGGTTACCTCTATGGTGGGACCTCTTTTGTAGGAGATGTTTTGGACAATTATTCCTCCACTTTTTGGGGGGACATTTTGGGTCTCTACACAAAGTGGGGGGACCTTTGAGTCTCTACACAAAGTGGGTGGACATTTTGGGTCCCTACAAAAATTGGGGGGCCCTTCTCGGACTCTACACAAATTAGGGGGCCCTTTGGGTCTCTACACAAAGTGGGGGGACGTCAAAAGTGTAGGCTTTTAGTATTTCTCTCTCTAGACCTTGATTTTGCAAGTATGATTGGATCTTTTCTAGAGATGAATTTATCTATCCTCATCCTTTAAGATTCATCATACCATCTTTTAGGCTCAAGATATTACAAGTGTAGCTTTGCCGCCACTACTCTACACACACAATGATCTCATCATTGTTGCTCCAGACTGCACTTTTGGCCCTTGTTGCCATAGATGCAATCACTTCATAAGTTAAAATATCTTATATTATGTATGTATATATATATATATATATTTTTGTGGATTATGGCTTACATTTCAAGCTTGACTTATAACTTATCAAATGAGCCAGGTGTTGTGGATAATTAGGGTAAAGTTGCAATCCATCTACTTTTTATAAGAGTTATAAAGAGGATTATAACGTAGCCTTTATATTTGAATTTTGGTTCAACAATGAGCTATGAGTTGTGGGGCATCAGGGCCAAGCTAAAATCCCTTCAAGTATTTAAAATATCTTTGTTTTAGGGAACGTAATCTTTCCATGGGGGTTATGTCTTGGCTTTTATCTAGCTTGTCAACGCGCTAGGGATTATAGGGCATCTAAGACAAGTTGCAATCACTTCAAACAAGTCATCTTTGTCTTACGAGTTGTAATTTCTTTGCAATTATGGCTTGGACTTTATGCTTGACTTCCAGCTTATTGGAGTTATGGGGCATCATGGTAAAGTTGTAATCCTTCTACTTATTGCAATCATTCCACAGGGATTATGATTTGGCCTAACATCCTTGACTTTTGGCTCAGCATTGAGCTATGAATTGTGGGGCATTAGGGCTAATTCATGAAATCCCTTCAAAATTAAAGATTGTATCCTAACATGATGTAATCTTTTCATGTGAGTCATGACTTGAACAATAGGTAAGATATTTTCTCAAGACATACATAGAGAAAATCTAGGTTTAGGATTGAAAGGTTGAGATTTATTTATTCCTTGGAATAACTTGTATATTTCTCAATTGATAATGTATTTTTATTAAATAGGTATTCCCTCTATAGGAGGGTTTTTAATGTGGCATTGTATGAGTCTAGCAATGTCATACACCTAATCCAATAGGATGCTATACTACAATCGAAGTGATTAGAATGAGAGAAATCATAGGAAATAAGATCTCTACATCATTTCAAAAAAAAGGTGTATCCTTACGCCACCCTTATATGTAGAATTTAACAAACTCTTAAACTACTTTGTTTTAGTTTTTTGAGTACCAATGACCTTTGAGTTGTGGGAATTAGTGCTAAGATACAATCGCTTGAATTCTGAGGCATCATAATCAAGCTAGGATCATCCATAGAAAGGTTGTTTCAAGTCATACTTCTTATAGTTTCATAATTAAAATGAAATTAAATGAATGGCTAATTATGGTTTTCTTGCTATATCTTATAGCTTACAATATCATGGCTCCTGAGACATGAGAATGTAAAAGTGATGATATCAAAAGATATGTCACTATGCTAACTGCTCGCTAACTGCATCCAAATGGAGGTGCAACTTTTGTCAGGGTATATTTCATGGCTCAAGGACTAGGATGCGAGCACACCTCCTTTGTCAAAAGAGTGGAGATATTAGAAAATGTGATGGTCCTAATGTCCAATCAGCCATTGTTTCTCTTACTAGAGGGAAAGGCCTTCTTTGCAACTGGAGAGAATGCAACATGTTAATCCATCCAACAATCCTTTAGCATCATAGGGTCAAAAAAATGAGGAGGTATTCACAATTTCAAGGAGGTAGGGCCCATCCATTTTTTCTATTCATGAAACTGAAGATCCATCCTCCAATAACCTCATGGCTACACTAGAACTTCAAAGAGCTGGTTGTTCACATAGAGGGCCTGTGTATCAACAACCATAAATTGAGAAGTCATTTAAAGGTCAATTGATTAAGCAAAAGAGACAATTATGGATGCAATATTCCAAACATGATTTCCTTTAGTCATGGTAAATAGCCCACATTGGAAGAGAGCATTTGTTACAGTTGATAAAGTTGGGCCAAGGTTTAAAATGCCATCTTACATGTTAGTGCACACAAGTATGCTTGATAAACTCTATGAGAAGTATCAAGGTCATTTATGAGATGTTCTGTATGAAGGCATAGAAAAAAATGGATCTATCATTGTGTATAATGGCTAGAAAAACGTTGCTCATCGTCCGTTATTGAATTTTATGGTTGTTACTCCTTGAGGTGAGGGATTCTTTAAATAAATTGTTTGCACAAGGAAGAAGAAAACGGGTCGCTTCATTACATTTGCATTATGTGAAGTCATGGAGAATGTGGGTTCTAACAATGTGCTTCAAGTTGTAATGGACAATGCAAAAATTTGTAGGAAAGCTGGGAAGATAGTTCAACATAGACATAAGCATATATGGCATGATGTGAATGGTCTTGCCATTGCCTCGATCTTGTATTGGAGGATTGGTACAATATTCCTGACACTACTTTCTTTTAAAGTTACCATTGATGAGGGAAAAAGAGTGGTGACTTTTCTCCTTAATCATGAGAACGCGTCCTTGGGGAAATATATCTTGTTATGTTTCAAATGGCAATATATGTTTAGAAGAAATGAATGTGAGATAAAGGCTTGGACCAACACACAAGGAAAATGCAGTACACATATTGCGTATCGTGACACTTAGGGAAATTGGGTCACTAAATGAGTCACAAATGGAGGAAATAATAAATAGCTCAGCAAATTTGCATCTCTTCAAAGATAAAATTATAGCTATAACTCAAAGAGATTTCATAGAAGAGGATTTAAAATAACTTCAAGAAAAACCTGATTGGAAGAATCAATTCATGAATTGGATTGAAAGTTTTATAGGATGTAGCATCAACACATATGAGGAATCATCAACAATAAAGAACTCGATAAATGTTTCTAACTTGTATTTGTGGGATGCATTATGGAAGATTATGAAAGCAAAAACAAATCCATCTAAGAAAAGAACATTGATGCAACACTTGCAAAAGCCAGGATGGCTTATTCTAAGTCTCAAAGATTAAATGATAGCATTGTCGGTAAGGAACATAGCCTAAAGCAGAAGTCACATGCATCTTATTCTCACTGAGGATTACCAAAAATCGAGCAGCCCCAAATAAGCGAGCAAGATTAAATAGGTTTCAAGCGAGCGAGAACCTCATCCAGCATCTTATTCCTCTCAAAATCATTGGAACAATTGATGTGATCATAAGCAAATTAAACATATTCCAACAATGAAGGCATGCCTGAAACTCATAATTAACTTCTCTTTCATCCCCATACTATCACATTTGAGTCGTTGTGGAGAGGTAGAGACACAACAATACATAAAATTTGCGATAAAAAAAGCAAACACTACTCATATTGGAACATCCACACAGCAAGATAATGATAGATCACAAGGTAGAATATATGACTAAAAATATGTAAACATGATCATGTGCTACATATACATATCATGTCTTTTATGCTTGCAAAAGATCATCCATACATTTGATCCAAAAACATGGAAACAGAACTAACTATGTCAAAAGAAAAAAAACACATTTTCATCGTAAGGATTAATTTTGCTTAGTGAAAATACCTATGTAATCTAGACAATACCATGCTTTAAAAAACTTAGGGAGCCAAAAAAGGATTTTAGCCCTCCATATTTCTATTAAGACCAATGTCTGAATGATAGTTCTATCGGAACTAGAAATGAATGCATCTAACCACTATGTTGAGTGCTCATCTAGTATCATGTAGACCATTATGTTAAACTCAATACGTGACCACAAACTCAAGCATAAGAGGAGCATGATTCAAGTGAAATAATTGGAAAAGACACACTGTAACTAGTATCCTGTTGCATCTAACTGAAAATATGCACCAGGTGTTAACAAGCTTCTATTTCCACCCCTATAAGCAAACTCGAATCCTGTAGTATGAAAAACTTTAAGGAAAACATTGCACTTAATGCATCAATTAAGCCAGTGACTACTCATCATGCACAATCGAACAATCATTAAGGAAATTCTAGTCAAGCAAGTTGAAGCAAAAAACCAAATATCTATTCGGATCTATGCCATGGTGTATCAGCCAACCATGAGTAGCAAAAGAACCTATGAAAAAAGCAAAATAGGGATTATGCCACTCTACCATGATCACTTCCATGCTCGGGGGGTTCACTATGTATAAACCCTCTATATCACGTGCGTTCAAGGCCTATATTTAAAGTCCCTTATCTGTAAAAAATTTCATTAATAAAATGTACCCCTTTTCTATACAAATCTGTAATTTTTTTTCAAAAATATTTTAAATAGTCCCTTATGTATATTTATTTCTGTAAATTTTAGAAATAAAAAAAATCCTTCTGTTGAACTCACGTGATAGGGTTACATATGATGAGTGACCCCCCCGAGCTTCCATGCTACAAATAAGGGAATACATAGCCGTTTTAGGGTACTTTTAGGGTTCATTCCCAACCACTAAAAAGAGAGCCAATGCTATCTATTTGTATTCATAAAATCTTTATGAACATTATCATGTTCAATATAAGGATAGCTCAATGGCTAGTCTTAAACAAATATAAATAGTATTCGAATTTTAACCTTATGCAAAAACTTTTTTTTAAACACAAAGTAAAACTTGATTATACATATAGATGGGAATCAGGTCACCATTGTAAGTATGTATTTAGTAATTAAGTTGAAAATATTCCCTTAGAAAAATAGCTCAATCAACATAGTACCCATATTATATATCCAAAATTTACAAGATCTCATTCATACCATTAGATTGTTTTCATCACTTGTCATAAGTACTAACCTCAATTGGCATTATGTATTTGGGTCAAAATAGTTTTTAGTATAGGATATAATGGAGCAATACATTTATGTAATATCTAGTGATCATAGTTTCTAATATAGGATAAAATGGAGCATAAAGTAATGTTGTCATTCAAAAATGATAATATACCTTCTTTGACCATATACAAGTATCATGCATTCATTAAAAAAGCTAGTCATAAACTGCAATATAATGTGCCCATAATGCATGTAAATTAAATCTTCACATGTTAGAATGTGAGAAAGGGAATAATTTAACTATGAAATCAGGGATCAATGTAGGAAATGGTCTTCTATGCACACATATATGCTAAGGGTCCATCTAATACAATATTGGAAATTGATGTGAGTATAAGTGTATGCATCCATCAGTGATGTATATGAGTGTATGCATCCATTTGTGATGTATATTGTTGTACTAATCCATGGTGCTTTATGGCTTGAGTTGTTTGTAGCACAATTAATCACAACAATGTTGTATTTTTTAAAAGAAAAATGCCATAAAAATTTCATGCTGCAAAACACACACAAAAATTGGCACTTGTAGCATTAATCCAAGCATTTCCTGCAAGCAATCTCCATCCCTCCCTTTCTTGCTTACTCTTTCGGCCACCTCCACCCTCTTGTTGCCCTTCAAGACTGCCTCTTGCCTCCTCGCCTCCTTACTTCCTCACCTCCTCACCTCCTTGCTTCTTTGCCTTCTCACCTCCTTGCATCATGCTTGTTGCTGGCAATTCCATGGCTGTCCCTCCCTCATTGACCAGCTCCTCTACTCCTCACTCCTCATGTCATCCTTCCCCTCATTTTGGTGTCTCTAATGAATAGCTTGGGGGTCTTGTTTTTGGAGGGGGGAAGCATAAGAATGGCAACACATTAATGCATTGTCATTTTTTGTGCTTTTGCCACCCAAAAACAAGACCTGCAAAGCCCTTGCTTAAGCTTGAATGAGCCTCTTGATTTTAGGCATGTTAAGCCATTTTTGACCATTATACCCCCAAATCAAGAGGCTCATTCAAGCTTAAGCAAGGGCTTTGTCCAGTAAATGAAATCAATCAGATTAGGAATTGGCAAACTCGATTTGGGAATGGTCAGAAATACTTTGTCTTTGAATAATGCCTTGGATCATGGGATGGGGTCTCATGAACCTGCTGCCTATGATGACGAATGGTTCTGCCCTTGACTAAAGGTGACGTGTGTAGTAGTAAAAGGATAGCCCTCATGGAATCTCTAAGGGGTCTTGATTTTGGCCATGATTTGCACATTCTAGTACTTGAGCCATACATCAATTTCCAACACTTGAGGCATATAGTGGCTTTGCCCACACAATGTTTCCAGCTACAATCCAAGCATCAAGCAATCTCATATTCTATATCCAGAGACATCATGAGGGGTAGAGCCTCTTTTTGGTAGTCTCACTAGCAATATGTATTGAAAAAAAATGTATTCAATTATTATATTCTCCTTGCTATATAAATGCTCTTAATGCATCCAAATTATAGAACTACTTCAATACTACTTCTTAGTTATATTGTATAATAACCTCCATATGTATGCTCGTGAGATAACAAAAAAGAGACTTAGAAACCCAAAAATGATAGCGCATTGATGTGTTGCCATTTTTGGGCTACCAGGCCTCTTTTTTAATTTCTCCTAAACATAAGAACAAGCACTTGTGTTCCTTACCTTTCTTTCCAATGGGGGTCTTGATTTTGGGGGTGTATGCCAAAAATTGATAAACAACATTATTTGATGCATATAGTTTTATTAAGAAAAGGAAAGTTTGCAAAGCCATGTCACAATGTAGCAATACTATTTATATTCTTCTCACATAATGTGAACTCTAAATCAAATTCTATTTGCATGCACACTCAATAATCAAATCTTTCTAGAATTCAAAAAGGCTGATTATTATTTAATTGCATACAAGAAATCTAAAGTCAATATCATGTCTTGAAATTTGTTTTCAAGTAGGCCACCTTTCAATTTAAATGGAAGTACCTTATGATACCCCAAAAAGTCCCTTACGTTATCCTGAAAAGTCCCTTGGGGGACCCTAAAAAGTCTTTTATGGTATCCCAAAAAAGACCCCAAAAAGTCCCCTATGGTACCTCTTATAGTACCCAGAAAGTTCGGTGTGGTAACCATAAATTACCTCTTGGTACCTCTTCAATATACCCGATTGTACCTTTTGAAGTATCTTATGGATTCAAAGTTCCCCAACATAGCATGCATAGTACTTTGTAGAAGTTAGAGTACCCCAAGGTACATTGAATTGAATATATGAGTCTTTGATGGGACATGATACTTTCATGCATATAAGTGATCATGATGACCAGCCTTAGAGTGTTGATTATGCTCTTGCAAACAAACAATATCTGTCTGCATTTTATGTACATAATTCCAGAAAAGCCTCCACTTTGAGACATTGCAGAGGCTCTGTACATTGTATGTAAAGCACTTAAGTGTTTGATGCATAAAAGAGATATATACAGGAAAATGTAAATACGAAACAAGATATCAGAGAGGCAAAGCCTCTGCCTACATGGGTTGCAGGCTTTCATGATCCATAAAAGATATGGCATTCTCCCCTTCTTCAGAATCACATATGGGGATACCCTTCTTCAAAACCCTCACCCACCTTAAGGCCCATACAAAGTATCATCCCATCCAATATTGTCTACATGTTCAAGGATGCATGATACCATGTTTTTCATGAGCCCTCATGCACAAGAGTAAAAAAACATGCTTCGATTTGGCTTGTTTAAATGTGCAAGTCTTTGATGGACATGATAATTTGCATGTGCCTCTAGGTCACCTACCCTAATGTGTGTACAAAGTATAAATCCCATCAGATATGCTTTGCATGGTAGGGGACAATACCATGTTTTAATCAAGTATCATGAACAAGGGTAAGCTTTGAGGTTGCTTATTCAAAGATGCAAGTCTTTGATGGACACGATACTCTGCTATGACTCCATGTCATCTACCACAAGGTCCATGCATAATATCATGTCCATCATAGATGGTTTGCATGGTCCGGGATGCATTATACCATGATTTTAGCACCCGTCTCTAAAACGATTAAAAAACACGAGTCAGGGTGCCTTATTCAAGCATGCGATTCACCAATGGACACAATAATTTGAAAATGACTCATTTGCATCCACATTAAGATATTTTAAAAGTATTTTTCCCACTTCATATGGTTTGCATGGTTGAAGATGCATTCTACCATGTTTTTCACCACCCATCATGCACAAGGGTAAACAAAACATGCTTCAAGGTGCCTTATTCGCTGCATGCAAGTCTTTGATGGGCACAATACTTTGGATACACTTCCATGTCATTGAGATTAAGACTTTTACAAAATTTCATGCCCATCAGATATGGTTTGCATAGTCGAGGGACACATTATACTATGTTTTCCACCACCCATCATGCACAAGGATAAAAGAACATGCTTCGGGGTGAAATATTCGAACATGCAAGTGTCTAATGGACATGATACCTTTTACATGCCAAAACATTGTAACCACTTCAATTCCATTGCAAAATATAATGTCCATAGAATATCATTTGCATGGTCAGGGATGCATTAAACCATGTTTTTCCCACTTGTCATGCACAAGAGTTAAAACACACACTTTGAAGTGCCTTTTTCGAATGTGAAAATATTTGACAAGCATGATACTTTGCATGTGTCTTCATGTCAAATACCTTAAATCTCATGAAGTGTATCATGCCCATCATATAAGGTTTACATAGCCAGGGATGTATCATACCATGTTTTTCACCACCGGTCATGCACAACAGTAAAAAAACATGATTCAAGGTTGCTTATTTTAATGTGAAAGCATTTGATGAGAATTATATTTTGCACACGTCTCCATGTCACCTATCCTAAGACTCATGAAAAGTATGGTGACCATTAGATATGGTTTGCATGGTTAGTAACACATTGTATCATGTTTTTTACCACCGATCATGCAGAAGGGGAAAAAACACGCTTTTGGGTGCATTATTCAAACGTGTGTCTTTGATGGGAATGATACTTTATACGCACCTCCATGTCACCTACCTTAATGCATGTCAAAGTATCATGCCCATCGAATATGGTTTTTATGTTTAGGGATGCATTATACTATGTTTTTCACCACCCAATGTGCACAAGGGTCAAAAAGCACAATTTGGGGTGCCTTTTGAATGATCGAGTCTCTAATTGCACGATATTTGCATGAACCTTATGGTATCCAAAAGAGTCTATTATGGGACCTTAAAAGATCTCTTATGGTATTCCAAAATGCTCCTTGTGGGATACCAAAAGTCTCTTATGACATCCCAAAAAGTCCCTTGTGGTTTGGGCCCCAACTATTCCTTATGGTACCTCAATGATTCTAAAAAATTCCCTCGTGGTACCCTAGAGACTCCCTTATGGTACCCCAAAAAGTCACTTACGGTACCCTGAAAGCTCCCTGTGGTACCCCCTATGGTAAGCTACAAATAACCTCTTGGTACCTCTTCAAGGTACTACTAGATTGTACCTTTTGAAGGACCTTATAGAATCAAAGTACCCAAACATACCATATAAAGTACATTGTAGAAGTAAAAGTACCCTAAGGTATGTTGAACTCAATGTACCACATTGTACCTTTTGAAGCACCCCAAGGTACTATCCACTCTACCCTTCTGTATGGCATTAGCTGATCAACCGGTCATCTGAAGTAAATTCCTGAATTTAATAGAGAATTTTATTTTATAAAAAACCTAGCTCTACCACATTGATTTTTCCTCTAATCTTTCTCCCTTGAGTGGTTCGGGTTATCATGGCTATAAAGCTTTCATCTGATGAGTACTCTTTAGGAGCGGAGTATGATGCAAGCTCTTCTTCTTCTTCAAAACTTTCATCTGTTTCTACTTGGACTTCTGCTATCCATTGTTTTGGTTCTTCATCCAAGTATTCATATTTTGACTCAGGATAGTCTTGAGGATCTATTTCATATGTTTTCCCTTGCTCTTTGCCCTTGGACAGTCTTTAGCAAAATGTCCCTTTTTTCCACAAAGAAAACATGCCTCTAGGTCAAATATTCTTCCTTTTCTTTTGCGTAAAAAGTATCTTTGTTTCTTGCGAGGAAATTCTCTCTTGTCTCTCCTATATTTTGGGTATTTTTTCTTCCTATGGTGAGAAGAGCAAGATTCTATTTTGCTTTTGCACCCACAATCTTGTGAGGGGATAAAATTATTGCAGACTGTTTTGATGTTGAGAATTATTTTGCCATTTTATAAGTCTCTTTTGAGAGCAAGAAGTGTATATTATATGCATGATATGTTTGTGGATGCATGTAAAAGATAATTCTTCGATAGTTTCTTGTTCCTGGTGGATTGATTTGTAAGTCGATTCTTGGATAGCTTTAGGCCATTGGGAGATGTAGGCTCTTTTGTAGGCCGGGTTATGGGCCTGTTTTGACATGTATAAATAAGATAACTGGGCATGAAAGAATTCTTTGTCTTTTGGTAAGTCACAGATTCTTCCTTGAAGGAAGATTTTGGTTGAGTATTCAGAGATTTTTTTTCCTAGATCTATGAACTCTGCAATGATTGCTTTGATAAACAACTCCCAACCTCCCTATTTAATCAATTTTGTTGTTGTTTTTGATAAGCTATCGCACCAGAATCTTAGCAATCCTACTAGCCCTGACTCTAATAACTAGACCACTTGTTCTGACATTTTCCCATGCACCTTTAACTGTGCTTCTGACCATCCAAACATTTGTTGCACCAATTTGTTCTTTTGCTCTATCGAGGCACCATCTAAATCAAATGTATGTATGCCTTCTGTGGATCTGATAAGAGATGTACTATTACTTACATCATTTGAGGGCTCTGTTTTGACATGGGTGGATGTTAGCTTGATTGGTTCAATCTTGAAATATGGCCTTTTAGGGCCCTCCTCTTCAATTTTCTCAATGGCAGATGATTTAAAATCTGCTTTGTTCATCCATGGTAGTTTCTCTTCCTTTACCAGTGAGGTTGGGTGTTTGAGGGTTCCATGAGGAGTGTAGGAATCTATTTTCCACCATTATTCATAGGTTTTCACATACTACTCATGGCTATCGAGGGTAAATTTCTAGTCTTTGTGGACTCTATGATCTCTGAAGATGATGTATGTTTCAACATCAGATTCTATTATCTCTTGGTGTGGTCGGATCTGGACTCCTCTATGGATATATACCCTCTCAAGACCAGTGGGGAACGTCCTATCATAATAGTTTCTTTGCTCTGGTAAGACCATTGCTACCTTTTTGGATATTTGGAGGTATGTTTTCCTATAGTCTTTTTCTAAGTCAAAGAAATTCAATAATGTTGAGGAGGAGGCTAGAGTTGATCGAGTTTTCTCTAGGCTCAAGGATTCATTGTCTCTCTATCTCTTCTCAAGGGATCTCATTTCTTCCTTGAATCTCCTAAGTTCTCTTATTATTTCTATCAGTTCATTGAGTAATGTCTCCATATTGGAACTAATAGTATCATGTGTCCCATGGAGATCTCTTGATATTTCTGCATGGAGATTAGAGATGGCGGTATTGAAAGTAGTGGAATCCACCACGTTGGCTGCCAAGGCACATAGGTATTTCTGGTGAAGGAGAAGTTGGGCATGGTAGTGGGAGATCCAATTTTGGGTCTCATGTAATTGGACTGTCATAGCATTGAGCTGTTGGTGCTCAATCAACAGATATGTGTTGAAAAATTGCAGTTTGGAGGACAGTATTGGAGTCTTTCATAGGGGCATCTTTTGATTTGAACATTATGCCTCTTCGATCAATGACATCAGAGAATCGGGTGTCTCTAGGGGGAATGCCAGATGTGTCTGGTGTCTCATCAATTGTGATCAGTTTCACAGGTGGGTTGGTTAGGCCTCCAATAAGTAGGCAAAATTGTGCACATCTAAAATAGTAATGATCCTTTACGATATTGGTGTGAGGGCAGCTTTCATAATCAAGAACATGCCATTCATCGATTTTTGAGGTGGATACCTTCTCTAAATGATGATTTTTGATACGAACGGATATAGAAGGAGCTTTGGATCGTTGTAGATCTATTTCATATTAGCTCCTTGAAGAGGGTAATCGACTGAGCTTGTCAGAGAAACTTGAAGTGGTCAAGTAGAATGATTTCGAAGAAGATACAACTCCAAGTGATTTCCCCTTTTCAAGATCAACAATCCATTTTTGGGGTATCTATACATCATGCCATGCCAAAAGATCTGGAAGTGCGGTATGGCTTTTATCATCTGTCTAGGAATTTTTTGTTTTCATTCAACACTTGGGGAATATGGGTATTGAATGTCCTGAAACAGACTCTAAAATGTACATTGATATGGACAAATCCAGTTAACATATCAAGTCCATGAGTCTGGATGTAATACTTCATACAAGTCCTGATGTATGGTTCAGAGAGCCTCAAAAGAAAATTTGGATAGAAAGATGCAATAATAGGGCCATTTAGTGATGGGACAATACCAATGGAAGGTCCTACCATTTGGAATCAAAACATCCCCATCAGAGTTCCAACTTAGAATGGACACCATTTTTAAATCACATCTCCTCATAGAATCCTCTAGGATCTCCCGATCAATCTTGTCCTAGTCAAAATGATCCTTGTCCTTGGCATGTGCATTTGGACATAGATGCCACCAGAAAGCAATGGTACATCTACGTCCCCATCCTTTATATCATAATATTGACTGAACAGCTCCTCCAAGTATGCTACCATAGCTTTTTGCTAGGGGCCATGGGAGTAGCAGAGAGAGTGAGCGACGAGAAGGAAGCAATGAGAGAGCGATGAGGAGTAGTAGAGTGGAAGGAGTGGAAGGAGGGGAATGACGAGACATGAGTGGTGTGAGGAGGGATATAGTAGGGAAGACTTTAAACATTGAGGGAGGATGAAGCAAAGAAGGGAAGGGAAAGGCAAAGATTGAGGATAAAGCAGATAGGGTGATAGGGGACATGATTAGCACAGATTGTGGAATAAAGGAGAGTGGATGCAATAAAGTTTGCTAGCAACCCATGGCTTCGTTGGGAGTCCCCTTGGGGAAATCCTTTACTAGCAGCCCATGGCTTCGTTGGGAGTCCCAACGAGCTTGTCACATCCATGAGTGATGCGGAGGCAGCGAGATTATTTTCTCTTCTATCCCAGAGGACCTCATCTATTCCCTCTCCTACACCCCTTGGTGGTAGATCAAGGACATCGATGGCCTACTCGACATCTGTCCCTTATAGTCCCTTTTGAGGGGTTATCACTTGGGCGTACCCATCGTAGGTCCAAAAAGAGTAGTAAGGGTCGAGGCTGCTGTGGTGGCTTGAGGTAGATGAGTTTGCACACTCACATCCGTACAGGTCTCCCCTTCCTCATGCGACACAGTACCAGTTATGTCCCTTGCCCTCTCCACTCATAGGACGCAACACCCCAGAGACCACTCACTCCCTTACTCCTCGCTCCTTAAGCACTCGCTCCTCCCCTCGCTCCACCCCTCACTCTAGCTCTGCTACTCCATCCCCTCACTTTAGCTCTACTACTCCATCCACCACGAATCCATCCCCTCACTTTAGCTTTGCTACTCCATCCACCGCAAATCCTTCGGACTTTTTTTTGCCGGAGGACCTTTCCTACAGAGTGAACATCGTTGGGGACGTTATACATGACGATGACAGGAAGGCGGTCACAAGATACATGAGGAGGTTGGTGAGCACCCACTTCCCCAATGATATATTCAGACCTTGGAACCATCAGGACAAAAAACCCAAGGAAGCCTGCATAGAATCCCTCAAGAGACAATTTCCAAATTCTAAAGGGTTTGAGTTTGAAACAAATGCCATGCTTACTTGCAAGGGGGAGCTCCTTAGGTCTTGTAGATACAAACTAAGGGATGTCTTCACGTGCAGGCTATTGTCAACATGCTTCCAAGGGAGAGTAAATTACCGACCTCAAGAGATATGGCGAGGCACTATGTGACACCTCTTGGAGGGTTGGATTACAAGCGCATCCATGCATGTGTCAATTATTGCATTCTATTTCGTGGAGCACATAAGGAGGCTCAAGAGTGTCCTACTTTGGCAAGGCAAGATATAGAGCAGATCTCGAAACTTTGGATGTGCCTCGTGAGGTTCTGTGACCTTTTCCCATAGTCCCTCACATCCAACATATGTTCCATTCTTCAAACATTTATTTCTATTCAAAAACACAGTGTTGGTGCTTGATGGCTATGCTAACAAGGATATTGATGAATTCATTGTGGTTCATTTTCATTGGTTCTCGATGTGCATACCATTGAGAAAACAAATTCCAATGTATTTTGTCTTTGAATATTTTGTAGTGATCTTGAAGAACACATCAACATTAATTGAACTCATTATTTGCAAAGCAACATAGTATAGACTTTCATTAGCTATGTTTATTAACCTTCTAGCTTATAAAATAAACAGAATACCATGACTTCATGCATACTATCATTCTATAAGTGTGAGGTCTTGCAACTTTCCTGTGGGTAGTAATTTCTTCATTTTTGGTGCAAAGACATTTATTTGAATGAGACATTTAATTGATTACTATTATTTGATGAAAAGTTCTTTATGCCCATGACCTCCATCAACTTTGATTAGCTTTCATTCATATTGTAGGATGTAACTATTTGTACAAAGAGCATTTCTTCTTGGCAACCAAGCATGCTCATAAAGGTTACATGGATTATGACATTTTTATTGTGTCACGTTAAACATTTGTTGGCTTTTAATATGCTTTCTTATTCTCACAATATCTCCTTATACTTCACAATGATTCTCCTTGATAGTAATAATATAATTGTGGGGTCTTGCAACTAGCATGTGTAAACTCCTTGGACTTATCCTTGTCACCTTCTATGATGAAGAATTTGGAGCAAATATTACTTTAGTCTATGTTAACATATGGAACAATACTTTACATGCAAATTTTACAATCATTCAATGTATTGGGATCATACATTTTGAATTCAAAGAATGTTACTTAAAGACATATTTGCATATCACTACTATGGTCACAACAACACAATGCATCCATAGACGCTCTCAATAGACACACAAGATAGTGGGCATGTCTATAAGCGTTGATAAACTTAATGAAAATATGGGCGCATCTATAAGCGTGGTTATTAATGTGTCTATCAGTGTGGTTATACATGCGTTTAATAGCGCGTCTACACTATATAATAAACGCGCATTTAGATGCGTTTATAAACATGCAGTAGAGTTTGAAATTGTGTTACATGCTGATAAATGTGCATCATTGCTTTCCAAACATTGCCCATGATTACCAAAGCACCTAGTTTAATAAAAACTATCAATACTGTGCGCAAGGCCAAGCCTGGCTTTGGCCTTTCCATTCAGCTAGCACCATAGACTGATCTACTTGCTTGCACAACATGTATAGCACGCTATATCATTAAGCGAATAATATAAAGTTGTCCCAATGTGAAGCTTCTTCTCTAACATGGTAAGGAATCAGAATCGAAATAGTCACTTTCCATCTTTCATGCATCCTTTGCATGATCGGCCTCCCCTCCTTCTCCCCCTTTCCCCGGTTCCTGGAGCTCCCCCCCACCGCTTACAGACCCCTCCGTGCGCCTGCTGTTGCCCCTTTGCCTCCTTCTTCCTCCCATGCCTCCCTCGTTTGGCTGTTCTGTTGGGCAGCCTTTGGGCATATGTATCCACACTATTAAGGCTTGGAAGGCCAAGAATGCGTTGGCAGTAATCCCTCCCATGGCTTCTGTGTCTTGCTTCCCCTCACCCTTCTGTTGTTTTTCTTCCACTGCTTCTTCCTAGACTCAGCATCTTCGCTGCTCATGCCCAGCTGTATGCCTTCGCTTTAGACTGCCCACAGAACTCCATTGCTCGCATTTCACCATATCATCGCTAAGCAGCAGCAAAAATGCCTTCTCCAACCGCTTCTCTATGGTTGCTAGTGCACGTAATGGGACTGATTCCCGTTGAGATGCCTCCGATAAGGATGATAATAAGCAATCCAGCTTCTTTTCTGCCCGCCTTGGACTACAAGTGCTCATCGTTGTCTTCACCCTTGGTTTCATCGACGCCGGGTAATTTATCATTTACGTATTTGCATTGTGTTGAAAGTTTGAGAGGGTTTCTGATCTCGAGTTCCTTTCACAAAATCCATCAGAACACAATTCACAATCACAACTGGAACCTTTCTTTTTTTCCCGTTTGCTTTCGTACCCCTCTGACTGTAGCTATAGCAGAGATTGGTCCTGCATTGGCATGTTATCACAGGAAGCAGAGTCAATGTTGTGCCTAGCCGCATATGGCATGGTTCAGGTGTCTCTTCTATCTGTTTGGTTCATCTCAAAAGGGAACACTTTCCAAAAAGGATGAAAAACAGAAAGGCGAATGACCATGTTATCTGTTGAGCCTTATTGTTCACTATGCTCTTAGCTCTTCAATGAGTCCTACTAGTTCAGGATAAGTTGTAAGACTTTACAGTTCAGCTTCTATACTTTTCCAGATGCAGGTTTGACTACCCATTTTTTAACTTCTGAACCTTAGCATTTTGTGTCCTAGTAATAAAGCATTACTAACGCTTATATAGGCAATTCATCGAGTTTTGAAACCCTTCGGATTCTTTGTGTTATCCAGCTAGTGAAGCAGATCACATTGCATCGTAGTGTATATCAGCACTCATAGATTCTCAAACTTCTGAACGCAATCTTAATGCACACATTTCAAGGCAGGGTACTTGAGAGAAGGCTAGTGACATACGAATTTCATGGTGACCTTGATCGTACATAGCAACTAGATCGATGATTTATTAAACTTTGTATACTCCATCTCTTGTGTGGTGACCTCCTTAGTTTAATGAACATGTTTCTTGCTATTCGCTACTCGCATCTATCATTTCTTTTCTTGTATGATCTCTTCCCTTGAAGGGTTTTAGGCGAGACTATTGAGTTTTATTTATTTCTAATTTTTTGGCCTGCCCTCAATGAGTAGGCCTTAGTAATCGTTTGGCCTCCAAAGAGAAAAATAAGCATTTAGTTCTTTTTATGTTCACTTTTTTTTTTCATCCATTGATTGGAGGAGCATCTGAGAATCCCATGAAATGCTCAACCTTTTTTTCTCTCTCTCTCTCTCCTCCTGTTCTTCTTCATCCCTTCAATCCTCCACTTCTTCTCCTTCTCTCTCTCCCCCTCTGAGCATCCAATTCATCTCACCATCTAGGGCAGGCCACATGAATGAAATTCACCTTGTTTCAAAAGTAACCCAAAAACTTAAGCTAATTCACTATTTTTCTCTTTCGCAACCAAACGACTACTAAGTCCCACCCATTAGGGGCAGGCCAACAATATCTGCAGTGCCACTGGGTGATCAAAAGCACTGCCATCCGGGATATTTGCACTCCCAGGAAAACTGTCTTTTGCATTGTTTTGTGTTTGCTGTCCAATTGCACAACTGTAGAAAAGCTACATCTGCCTCCAAGAGAAATTTCGCCACCCTTCTCAATTTGCGCTTTCCAAACCACCTGTGAGCTTCCCAATTTGCGCCTCCTCTCAATTTGAGCTTCCCAATTCGCCTCTTGCTAAGTCGCCTGTTGCTGATACGTGCGTACCGACAGCAGAAGGGAATTTAATTCCCCTGCTTGCCACAACAATTACACAAGGGAACACAATTCGCCTCTTGCTAATTCGCCTGTGCAGCGACAACACAAGGGAACTTAATTCCCTTGCTTGCCACAACAACACAAGGGAACGCGCCCCAAGTTTGCCGATCGACAAATTTGCCTACTTGCCAAATCTCAAAATTGCTGTACGAGGGACTGAAGCAACGTCTCTACAAGGGACTGAACGACAGCTTCTCAAGTTTACTGTACGAGGGACTGAAGCCGCATTCGCACTGAACGACAGTTCCTCCATTTGCTGCCCGAAGATTACCACCATTTGTTGCCCAAAGCTTACCTGTCTCATACTGGTTTTGCAAGCTACTTCAATGATAAAGAAATTCTCGTACTGCTCTTCCAAGCTGATTCAATGGTAAGAAATTCGAATCAGAGATTGGAGTATGTCCAAGAGTCATTCCACTGATTACTCGATAGATTTGCGAGCCACTCTTAATCTACAATCAAGCTGGACATACTAGATTGCGTGGGTGGTTTCAAAATCCGGAAACTGTGAAAAGATCGCCTGATTACTTTTCCTTCTATAGTCTTCATCTGCAATTTCACCTTCCTCTATCAGTAGGCCACTCCGAATGTCTCACAGCATGCACAAGCGAAGCCTATATCACTGTGTGAATCAACGAAGTTACTACTCAATAGCCGCAAAGTTTTTGGCCCTGCAAGGGTCCTTAGTGATGGATAGGTTAGTCTTTTTGCTAATGAGGCCCATCGGAGTTCTTTCACTTCATTTGGTCAACTTGACAATTTAAGTTTTGGTTTAGTGGCTGTTTAAGGCTTTCTAATCTGCTCCTAAGGTGTTGTTAGGGTCAAGTTTTTGTCCTCTTGTGAAGGTTTTAAATGCTTTTGTCTTTTATTGGGTATTTCTCTCAGGAGATGGAGGCTCTCTTTGTCTCTTGTATGACACCACTCTTGCCTAAATAGCCACGTTCCCACTCTTATTTAATGCCCCGTCCCACTTTTATGTAATAGTCCATCCACCACCACACACATACACACACACACACACCCCCTTTCACCTCTTTTCTCTAGTCTCTTTCACTCATCTAGTAGGGCCAAATATCCTAGGGAGGCTCAAAAGGAAACAACATGATAAGATAGAAGGTGAAAGACAAGCAATATCATTTCATTAGAGGATGTTTTCTTAAATAGGTAAGTACACGATCAACATCAATCAATTGACACAATCTACTCTACCAATCACATAATTTCTCTTAGTATCCTATGGCATCACATTTCTCAACACCCCCAAGCGACTTTACACTTAGACTTATAATGACATTCCAAAAGGCAGGGCCTTAGTGGGATCCCCACCTTGTTTCATACCGGTTAATTCATAAGAGAGGTTTCTTTTTGGTGGTGTTTGCTACACTCTCATGAATTGAGCCCCGGCCTCAAGGGCACTCTATTTTAGCATCAATTATCGACTATCTCAGGAACATACGGCCAACGTCATTCTCATAAATGGCTATCCCTCTGGTGAATGGTTCATCCCTATTTTCCAAGGATCTGTCTTCTCTAGATGGAAGGCCAAGCTAGGAGATGATCTCTTGAAAATTGTTCAAAGCATGATTCCTTGTCATGTTCAACCAGTAGATGGCTCCGACAAATCCGTTATTGAAGAACCAGTGCTTCAAAATTGGCATATAATGTATGCCGAGTGGACCAAGAAGGACAAAGCTACAAGACGGTATATTCTTTCTTATTTGTGTGATTCCCTTAAGATGGATTTCTTTCATTTGTCAACTTCACAAGAGGTATGGAATCAGCTCCTATCTACATTCGAGGAAAAGTCAATCACTGAGGTTCTATATCTCCATACTACCCTCGACAATCTTTAGTACAGGTGCTCTAGTTTAATGATGGATCATATAGCATCCTTCAAGGAAATTCTTAATCAATTGACTGTTGCTCGGGCACCCATACCTCAGTCTCAACTTGTGGCTCATCTTCTTCACACTATCACATATGAAAAATATGATAATATCCTCAGCATTATCTCTAACAAAGATGTAACTATTGACAGTGCATGCATGTCACCCATCAAGTACTCACAGAGGCATGAAAGGCGATCTGAGTCTTCTAGTTTGGCACTACCTACCAATACCCCTCAAGATTTTGCTAACCTAGTTTCAAAGAAGCGGCGAACATTTTCTTGCCCTTACAATTCTCAAAATTTCTTTCATAGGAATCGTAACAAGTTTTGCAATCATTGTGTCAAAGGTCTGGCCATGTGGAGTCTGATTGTTTTGCTAAACAATATGATTAGGAGCATCCAAGGAAACAACAAAATGCTACTCAAGGCATACAATGTGAACATACTGTTCCTTACAACAAAATCCAGTGGCTGAATGAAAGAATTGAATGATCCTTAATGCTATGCGTTCACTAATTCATGCCGATCTTTCAAAGATCTTTTGGTGGGCAGATGCCGTGCTCTCCATAGTACATGTTCAAAATTTTCTTCCTACCTCTGTCCCAACTGGAGAGATTCCAACAACAACTTATGTACTACTCCCTCTATTTCTCATCTGCGTGTCTTTGGTTGCATTGCTTATAGTAGCATCCCAAAAGAAACAAGGGCCAAGGTTGAAATCTTCGGCCAGAAAGTGGTTTTCCTTGGCTACCTAGATGGTGTAGAAGGGTACAAGTTTTATGATCCGCTGTCGAAAAGTGAGATAATTAGTAGGGATGCCATTTTTTATGAACATTCTATAGCTAGGTCTTGGTCTTTTGCTGCTGCTGATTGTTTGGATGAACCTCGCACTATCTTGGAGAATTTTCCTTTTCCTATGTCTGATACTAAGTCAACAAATGAAAAGGCAATTGATATCTTTATCTTCCTCTTGATCCTAAAAATGTTGATCTTCCTCTCAATCCGAAAAATTCAATTGCACTTTCCATTGTTGAAGATCCCATATCTCTCAAGGAAGTTATGCTTTCTCCCCAAAAGGCTCAATGGCAAGATGCAATGCAGGCAGAATTTGATTCTCTCATATCCAAAGGAACCTAGATTCTCATAGAACTCCCACAGGGACGACAGCCTATTCAGTGCAAGTGGGTCTATAAGACTAAGCTCAAAGCCGATGGTACCTCTCATAAATATAAAGCCTGATTGGTCGTGCTAAAGATTTTTCTCAGGTGTCAAGAATTGATTATCATGACACCTTTTTTCTTGTTGTTCAAATCACCAGCATTCGTGTCTTATCGGCCCTTGCCACCTACTTTGATTTGGAAGTTCATTAGTGAGAGTGCTCTCAACGAAAGCAAGAACGGAAGAGGGAGAGAGAGCGAGAGAGAGAGAGACAGAGAGCCACACAAGTTTTGGTGGGTGCAGAACCACCCTAATCTTCTTTTTCATTCATTTATATATGTATTTGAGTATTGTACATAACTGGGGTTAAGGCACAGTGACCTTTAACCCCCACAACCTTCCACTTAAAGGACAATGTGCCTTTAAGGGAGAACAACCAGTGAGCATACTATCCAATGCCCATCAATACACGACAATACTCAAACCGCTGACTAGGTAGACTCTTCGTCAGCATATCTGCAGGGTTATCATCTGTATGAACCTTGACAAGCTCTATGCGCTTGTCCTCAAGTACCTCCCTGATGAAATGGTACCTGACCTCAATGTGTTTGGTCTTTGCATGAAAGACCGGATTCCGTGCTAGCTGAATAGCACTCATGGAATCACTATGCAATGTCGGTACACCTGTATGAATCCCCAAATCTCCCACTAGCCGATCAAGCCATATAGCCTCCTTGCAACCCTCTGTGGCTGCAACATACTCAGCCTCTGTGGTAGACAAAGCCACGCACTTCTGTGCACGAGACATCCACGACACTGCACCACCTGCAAAGGTGAACACATAACCAGAAGTGGATCTCCTACTATCCACATGCCCTGCATAGTCTGAATCTGTGTACCCAAGTACACGCATGTCTCCTTTACCAAAGCAAATGCACATCTCCTTGGTACCCTTCATGTACCTCATGATGCACTTAACTACCTCCCAATGCCTCTTTCCTGGATTAGCCATATACCGGCTAACAACTCCCACTGCAAATGCAATGTCTGGTCTAGTAGCTATCATAGCATACATAAGACTCCCAACTGCTGATGCATAAGGAACCTTGGCCATCATGGCCCTCTCCTCATCTGATTTGGGACTATCTGTATGACTCAGTTTCACATATGGAGGCAATGGAGTACTCACTGCCTTCCCCCCCTCCATATTGAAACGCTGCAATACTTTTGTAACATACTCTTTTTGTGAAAGCCAAAGGAGTTTCCTACTCCGATCACGCGTGATGCGCATACCAAGAATATGACCTGCAAGTCCCAAATCCTTCATATCAAAGGCCTCATGCAACTTGGCCTTTAATGCATCTAGCTCATAAGTATTCTTGCTAGCCAATAGCATATCATCCACATATAGTGCCAGGATTATCAGGCTACTATCCTTAGCTCTTTTAGTGTAGAGGCAGTGATCAATTTCACTCCTTCTAAAACCCTGGGACCGAATGAAAGCATCAAACTTCTGATACCATTCTCTAGGTGCTTGCTTAAGACCATAGAGACTCTTCTTCAGCTTGCAAACTAAATGCTCTTTGCCCTTTTCTTCAAAGCCTTTCGGCTGCACCATGTAAATTTCCTCATGCAAATCCCCATGCAAGAAAGCTGTCTTGACATCCATTTGCATAAGCTCCATATCCTCTACTGCCACTAGACCAAGCATGCATCTAAGTGTGGTCATCTTCACAACCGGAGAGAATATCTCATCAAAGTCCACACCCTTCTCTTGCTTGAACATTTAGCAACCAAACGGGCCTTGTATCTAGGCACATCATCACCTGTGACCTTCATTTTGTAGACCCATTTACATGGCAATGCTTTCTTTCCATGTGGCAAAGAAACCAAGTCCCAAGTCTTATTCTTCATAAGTGAACTCATCTCTGATTGCATAGCATACTCCCACTTCCGTTGATCCTCACGCATCATAGCCTCTCTGTAGCAAGAAGGCTCCCCGCAATCAGTAAGCATCACATAGTCTACCCCTGGAACAAACCTATCAGGCGGTCTAGACACTCTAGATGATCTTCTCAAGGGCATTTCAACTTGCTGTCCCACTTGCATATCAGCCACATTTGGCTCATCATTTCCACCAATAGATGATCCATCATCTACCCTTGATTGTATACCTGTGGGAGTACTTGGTTGTACCATTTCTTGCACATTTGGTGCATGGACAGCTTGCTGCCTATCAACATATGCAGGTGGATTCACATCCTGGAAAGTGATTCTCCTCATTTCCACATCCCTCATGGGTGCCTTATGCATCTTCTTCTCATTGAAGACCACATCATGGCTACGTATGATCTTGTTTGCTTCTGGATCCCAGAGACGATAGCCCATCTCTCCACTTTCACCATAACCTAGAAAGATGCATTTCCTAGACTTAGGATCTAGCTTCTTTCGAAGCTCTTTTGGCACATGTGCATATGCCTCACACCCAAATATACGCAAATGAGAGTAAGAGGGCTTCTTGCCACTCCATGCCTCTTCAGGAATACCACCATCCAAACTCTTACTAGGTGATCTATTGATCACATGCACTGCAGTCTTCATTGCCTCAGCCCAAAAACCACCAGAAAGACTTGCATTGGAAAGCATGCATTGCAACCTTTCTTGAATGGTACGATTCATCTTTTCTGCAACTGGATTTTGCTCTGGAGTACGAGGGGATGTGAGCTCCCTCTTAATCCCACGTGTATCACAAAAATGCTGAAAGTCATGAGAGAGATACTCTCCACCATTGTCAGTCCGTAGGCATTTAAGCATTCTACCTGACTGATTCTCAACCAAGGCCAGCCATTTCTGAAATACCTGGAACACATCACTCTTCCGAGCTATAGCATAAGCCCACACTTTCCTAGTTGCATCATCAATGAATGTCTCATAGTATTCAGCCCCGCCTAATGACCGTGTAGGCATGGGCTGATTTAGTCTGCTTTCCATAGAGACAATGCTCACAAAATTCAAAATCAGAGAAACTCAAATGCGGTACATAACCCAAATGGCATAAAAGTTTCATTCCATTCTGGCTCATGTGCCCCAACCTGCAATGCCACAAAGAAGTGCTTGGCTGCTCGGTTATTGCAACAACATGATCAAATACCCCTGATACATGTAAGGGATACAAAGTCCCACACTTGGCACCCCTGGCCAAAAGCATAGAGCCCTTCTGAATTTTCCAACTCTGAAAACCAAAAGTGGTGTGAAAACCAGCATCATCTAGCTGACCCACTGAAATAAGACTCTTGGTCAGCTTAGGCACATGTCTCACATGTTTCAAAACAAATGCAGACCCATTTGCAAAAGAAAACTTTATGTCACCTGCTCCCACTATGTCACATGCATAGTCATTTCCAAGATGCACACAACCTGTCTTTCCACTATCATAAGTGGAGAACCATTCCCTATGGGGAGTAACATGGAATGAAGCACCAGAATCCAAAATCCAATCCTGGGAATATGCATCATCTGAAGTGGTAAGCAACTCTGCAGATAAACTAGACATGAAGAGAACATCATTGTCACTATCATGTGTGACTGCATTGATCTCCTTGATCTTCACTTTTCCTTTGTCCTCCCTTGGACTCTCTTCCTTTTGATTTGCACCCCAATTTGCATTCTTTTTCTTATCCTTTTGCTCTCTTTTCAGCTTGTAGCAATCCTTTTTCATATGGCCCTTCTTGCCACAGTGGTAACACTCAATGTTCCGTGCCCTGGATTTGCTACGAGACTTCCCTCTTTCTTGGGACTTCCCCCTGAACTGTGATCTGCCCCTTTGCACATTTAAGGCTGCATCCTGCTTGTTGCCATCCATAGACTTCCGTCTAATCTCCTCGGCCAACAAGCTACCCACAACATCATCAAATTTCAGTACTCCACCAGGTGCAGAGTTACTGACAGCTGTACGAAAGGTATCCCATGAGGATGGCAATGAACATAAGAGAAATATTGCCTTAGTCTCCGCATCAAATATCATTTTCTGAGCCTGAAGCTGGCTGAAAATAATATTGAATTCATTCAAGTGAGAAGCAATGGAGACCCCTTCCTTCATCTGCAGCTCAAATAACCTCTTCATGAGGTAAACTTTATTAGAGGCAGTTTCATTATCATAAGTGGCACACAGTTTCTTCCACAAATCTTCCGTAGTCTGCTCATTTACTACTGTGAAATAAACTGACTCTGCAAGATGAAGTCTAATAGTAGACTTTGCTAATGCATCCAACTCATTCCAATCATCCTCAGACATATTTGCAGGCTTAGCTTCAATCCCTGCCAAGGGTTTAATCTGCTTCTTTTGAATAAGCACATCCCTTATCTGTTCTTTCCACAAAGAAAAGTTTGTCCCATCAAACTTTTTAATGCTGAAAAACTCCTTTTCAGGCATGGAAGAGGATGCCATGATGCAAATAAAGCAAAATCCCAAATGCTAGTGCCTGCAAGAGAGAATCACACCAAATACCAGGTGCACCCAAATGTGTATGCCACAATAGAGTGAAATATCACCAAAACTCAAAACTCAAAGCATCTGACTCATGTGCATATACTATGCATCCATATGAGCAAATCTGGCCCAAAAGAAAATGCCAATAAGTGCCAAATGACTCAAGCATAAACACTGTCCACTGGCATATGCATCAGTAATGTCTCATCCAAGAGAGCATAGCACTATCAGTGCATCACCTGCAATGTTTCAAAGCTGTCCCTCAGCATAAAATAGCATCCATGTGCAAAGAGTCCATAAAAAATAGCATCCCATAAGGCAATTTGGGCCTATCAGCGCATCCAACAAGGACCGCAATGCATCCAAATGGCCTATAAATCATCCACTGCAACCCAATGCATACCACGAATGAGCGCACACTGCTCAAACTGCAACCAGAGTGATCTGCATAAGGTATGCTCAAGAAATCATAGTCCCACGGTAATGAGCGCTACTGAAAATAGAACCTGAGATGCTTCAAAACATGGGCGCCATTGCATAATCGGACTCAGCAAGAAAATCTGCAAATATCTCTCTTCTGCCAGAACTCCAAAATCCCAACCGATGAGTGAGAAATGGGAGTCAACACTTATCCACTGCCATGTGGCATAAATCTAAGGTTTCAAAACCTTAGTATGAAAAATGCATAACAGAGAGACGAAATCGAATACACAGAGATTTATAACTCTGAAAATCCTCCACCGAATCACGCAAGAACTGACAGGTAGGGGTTTTTGGGCGTCCGGAACGCAATGGGACAGACGGTTTTGGAAACCGTGGCCTCAATCACTGGGTCCAACACACGGACTGAAAAACGTTTTTGGAAACAGAGCTATCTGTAAACTCCACCGGAGTGCGAATGATGAGCAACATAGAAGTTTTAGGACCTCCTGAGTCCACCGGAACTGACAGATCTGCAAATGGTTGCTCCAAACTTGAGTTCCAACACCCGGGCAAAAAACGCAGGAACTGACACAGTGACTCAGAAATCCAATGAAATGATCCCAGATTCAAGAACGAAGGTGTTTCTAAGCTCCTGAAGTAATGTGGACACCAAAAGCAAGCAATAGTTGCCTCCACAAGTCAATACGGAGTCTCTGTCATCGAACGGAACAGGGAAAAGCTCAAAAAACGACTTTTTCTTTGAAAGCTCTTAACAGGCTCTCAAAACCACTTCGTAAAGCCAAAGTGACTTTTCCAAAGGTTCCTCCAAGGTCTCTACACACTCGGATGCAAGTAAAGTCACCCACAAAGCTTCTCCTTCCTCCCACAGAGCTGCTGAGCTTCCAAGCATTCACGCACGCTCAGCTAGATCACCCGAGCTCTGATACCAGTTGAGAGTGCTCTCAACGGAAGCAAGAACGGAAGAGGGAGAGAGAGTGAGAGAGAGAGAGACAGAGAGCCACACAAGTTTTGGTGGGTGCAGAACCACCCTAATCTTCTTTTTCATTCATTTATATATGTATTTGAGTATTGTACATAACTGGGGTTAAGGCACAGTGACCTTTAACCCCCACAATTAGATGGATGTCAAAACTGCTTTTTTGAATGGTGATTTACAAAAAGAAATCGACATGGAGCAGCCTCTAGGGTTCATTGTGAAATGAAAAGAGCATTTAGTTTGTCAATTACATCATGCACTTTATGGTTTGAAGCAGGCATTTTGGGCCTGGTATCTCAAGATTGGTTCTTTTCTTCAAACAAAAAGTCCCATCCCTGCTCCTCAGAGGCCAACATCTATTTGAAATGAGACCAGCATTTTTCTATCATCATTGATCTGTATTTGGATGACACCATTTTGGTTTCCAATGATTTTTATTTTCTTACAGCGCCAAAGCTCTACTATCTTCTGCCTTTGAGATTGTAAACCTGGGAGAAATTCATTACTGCCTCAGTTTTCAAGTCCAACAATTTTGTGACTCGGGTATTCTCTTTCTTTGCCAGACAAAATTAATTATGGACATCTTAGAAAAATTTGCCATGGCAAAGGCAAACTCGGTATCCACTCCCTCAGTTCCTATATCCAACAAGAATAGTTCTGACGAAGCTAATCCTTGATCCATTGCTTGAAGATCATGTTCCATTTGCAAATCTCATTCATTGCCTTCAGTTTTTCGGTTTAAACACGCAACCTAACATTATTTATTCTGCAAACTCACTTAGAAAGCATCTTGCAAATCCCTGCCAGAGTCACCAGATAGCCGGCAAAGCATGTACTAAAATATTTACTGTAACTAAGGAGCATGGTATGATATATCGAAGACATAACTATTTCTTCCTCAACCAATGTTTGGTCTCATTGTCCAGTAAGAAACAACACTGTGTTGCTGTGTCCAGCACACAAGCAGAGTACGTGGCAGCATCATTTGTGACATGAGCTTGTTGATTTGGTTGTAGCAGCTTCTCTCCGATATTGGCTACCCTCTTCTTCCTGGACCTTCGTTGCAATGCGATAATCAAAAAGCAATAAATATAGCCAAAGACTATGTCCAGCACAAAAAACAAAACATGTATTAGTTCATTATCATTTTGTTTGACATGAGGTCAAGAAGGGCACCATTTAGATAGAGTATTTCCCGACATCTCTGATGATTGCAGATATTCTCACAAAGCCTCTACCAAAGGCTCGGGGTTCTCAGCTCTCTAAAATTAGCTTAGTGTTGCAAAGATCTAATCTTCTTTCTTTTGATAGGATTTCACGACAGGCACTCACTAATTGCAATATTTTGGCCTCATACCATCCTTGTACATTTTTCTCATTTTTGATACTATATCACAATGTGTCACAATCTGCACTATACATACTTTGTCACACGCCATCATTGTAACCTTGATTTTTCCTAGACATCTATATAGTGGCTCAGTTTTTCCCCTTGAACTCCCCAAGGGTTTTTTCATCCACAACTAGAGGGCTTGGTTTGAGCAAGGGTGTTAGAGCTATATATAGCTCACTCACGCTCAATCCTTGTCCTCAACTATATTTATGCATCTAGTAAATAAATATGATTATTCCTTGGCAACATATGTTGTCTTGTTTCTCATAGTTCAACATACGTAGCTCGCTCACACTCAATCGTTGTCCTCAACTATATATATGCATCTAGAACATGAATATGATCATTCCTTGGGAGCATATGTTGTCTTTTCTCTCATAGTTCAACAAAATCTTGCCTTCTCCTTTACTTGCATGCTCACCTCATCCCCCCTTGCCCTCGCTTGTGTCCTCACTCTTGCTTGGGGGTCCTAAGCATGTTGCACGTAACAATTTAGAAAATATAACTGGATATTGATTTCAAAAATGGAAAGGTTGAGGATTGAGAATGAGGATCAAAAACGTTTACATGGCTTGCAACACCATCCAATCGATAACGACTTCCTCGAGCTCCATCTTGTGGAAGAGATCCTACGTACTCATACTCCACTTTTGTAAGATATCACCAAATCTTGGAAGTCTTTTGAACTCAAATAAAAAACATCAAATGAAGTGTTATGAGCAAAACAATGTATTTGAACCAAACTAAAAATTTCAAAAGAAGTACATAGCACACATATTTACAACCCACGCTTTGGTTTGATGCTTGCCATTGATCTCAATAGGTGAAGCACCTCTCCTCAATGGGGATTGTATTGCTTTTTTTTTCTCATCCCACTTTTCTAGCTCATCTTTGATCTCTTGTGTGCCCCTCTTATTCCGCTCACATAGTTGGGGCCTTGACTTGCTTGCCCTCACCACATCTCATATCTCTGATTGCCAATGTTACAATATGTTGCACCTGCATTGTAGGAGATATAGGGAAATCCCTATGGAGTTTGTCTAAGACATTACTTTTCAGCTCTCATGGCTTTTTTGGACATGTGTCATTACCTTTCTTTCAAAAGTCATACCCACAAACTACCTCATGCAAGATATGACTGCCTCCCTTCTGAGATCTCGGGGGGTTCACCTAAAAAATTAATAGAATTACAATAACAGGAGGGGTTTTCTAATTCAATTTAAAAAAAAACTCAAACTTAGTTCATAAGTAAACAGGAGTGTTGTTATTGTGGGAGAAATTTTAATTGAGGGGTTTTTTTTAATACCCTTTGAACGCATGCGATACATGGGGTTTCTTAGTTGTGCACCCCTCGAGTCTAAGATCCTCAATGATTTTTTGTGAATCATCCACATCATATGGAAACTCTATGGGGGAGGGTCTCTAGAAGGGTGTGGATCAGCTGGAGTGGTAGATTGCATGGCACTGTCTCTTGTAAGAAGTGAGGTGGTGGATGGCATAACTCATGTAGTATGGGTACTAGATCACATGGCAATGGATTATGTAGTAGGAGGGGTATTCTCCAGCATGGTGGTAGCTATACCCATGGGAAAAGTGGTGAGTACACTAGCGAGTTGTGTAAGGGGAGAAGGTCTTTCCTCCTATGCGTAGACTCTACCACCCCCTCCTGGCTCCTACTACAGCATCCTCTCGTATATGATGATGTCAACCCCTAGCCAATGATGCCTCGAAAGGTGGCCTATTGTTAGGACTAAATGTAGAGGATACGAGTGGTTGTGTGCTAGTGATACCTATCCATGGCCCATTGGAGTACCTCTAACTACTATGCAATCATCTATGAGACCAACTCACCCATCTGGGCTAGACTCATCGAGATCAATCAATCCACAAGTCTCTCACTTGATTTTGATCTAGCAGAGCAATGACTACTACACTTAAAAATTACATTGAAGAATGTCTTTTTTTTTTTTTTTTAATTGACTTAAAAAGAGAAATTACATACAAAAAAAGTGGTTGGGCTTGCAAACTAGAAAAGAGTTTGGATGGGATGTGGGTATCATACCTGCAAATGAAAATAAAATACATGCCAAAAAAAGTAAAGAAGTGAAGGTAGACATACACATGAGAAAATGATTTAAAAGACTATATTTTGATGGAAGGAAGGGAAAGAGAGAAAAAGAGAAAAGAAAGATGGAAAAGAAAGAAAGAGAGAGGGAAAGGGATGAGAAAAGAGAAAAAGAGAGAAAGGGAAAGGGAAGGAAAAGACAAAAAGGGGCAAGGAAGGGAACAAAAATAGAGGGAAAGGGAAGAGGGACATGGCTAAAGTTTTGAAAGAAGGCAGAGGAAGAGAAAGAGAGAAAGGGAAGAGGGAAATGGAAGGGGGAAAGGGATGAAGTTTGGAAAGAAGAAAGAGGAAGAGAAAGAGAGAAAGAAAGAGGCAAAAGGAAGAGAAGGAGAGAAAGAGAGAAAGGGAGAGAGAAATGGAAGAGAAAGAGAGAGAGGAACGAGGGAAAGGCATAAAGTTTGGAAAGAAGAAAAAAAGAAAGAAAGAGAGATGTGGATAAGGAGAAGTTTGGAAAAGGAACAGGGTAAGGCCTGAAGTTTGGAAAGAAGAAAGAAAGAGAAAGAGAGATGTGGATACGGAGATGAAAATGAATCTACTTAATGCTGGGGGATCTAGGGGCAAAGATAAAGATCACAATATGGGAGGAGGAGGTGGCGATCACAACATTAGGGAAGAAGGTGGGGACCATAAATCACCACCTGATATTATTGAAGAGGTTGAGGAGGATTAAGTGTATAGAGCCTAATGATATATGTAAGTTGGGAATAGACCTAGAGATTTACTTATTTGGTACGATGGACTTGGCTGAGGTAGTTGCAACCGTTGATGTAAATTTATGCTACTAATTGTTTCTTTTGCCATGGGAGAGGGCTTCTTATCCTTGGCCCTTTCAGTTCTATGACTTGCATTATCTCAATTTGTATTTTAAGTTCATCATGGAAAATGAGTAGTTTCATCCTAAATTGGTGGAGATGTCATCTTCAAAAATGATAAAAGTTGCAGGTCAAAATGATTTTGGGTGCTATGCAAACTACTTTTTGTAATTTCTCTAGGAGTGCCAGAGTTAGTATGTCAGTAAGTTATAGGCATCATTATATGAGTGCCATCATCAGTGATTGGTATTGCTATAGGGGTCGAATAATATCAATGCCTATACCACCATCTATGGCAACACCTGTATTAATGGATTTCACTCACGCATATTTTATTGATGATCTACTATTTGATATGCAAAAAAAATATAAGGGTCTCAAAGCATTCGGGACTAAGCATTGGAAATGGACCCCCTTGGAGGTGGATTATTAACTCGGGGAGTTTGCCTCCCAAAATTTTAGTGTATTACATGCATTCAAAAGGAGGGGTATTTTAACTCCACTTTTGGGAAAAAATTTAACAGGATTACAATAATAGGAGGGGTTTTGTAATTCAAGTTTATAAAAAAATCCTCTAGTTCATAAGTAAAGAGGGGTGATTTAATTGGGGGGGAAATTTTAGTTGAGGAATTTTTTAAATACCCCTTGAACGCACGTGATACCTAAGGTTTCTTAGTAGTGCACCCCCCAAGATTATTAACATAAAATTAAGTTTTCCAGTAAGATTAGAATTAGTACATTGGCCAAATGGGTGAATATAACCAAAAGAGGTTCAGATGATATTGTTTCACTCATACAAGATCATACTCTTTTTTCATAGAGGCATCAAGTTCCACACTTGTAAGCAATCCTTAAGTTGCATACCAGAAACATTCCATTTCTCCTTTAGCTCGCTTTAACATTTCTACCTCTTACTACTAAATTCTAAAAGGCAAGAAATCAAATTATATTAGGAGAAGAACAATTCCATGTTTATTTATCAAAGCTACACAGTAACCTCCCCCTTACCAAGAAATTGTTCCTCATTAAGATAATGTTTTGCAACTTGCACCATGTAGCATTAGAGCATATATTTTGTGAGGGCTATAGGCTCAATTGCTCTTTTAGAAGTGGCCACTACAAACTTTCTCAACCCAATCTTATGCATGTAGGACTATCTCTTATAACAATACTTAAAAATTGATGTCATTATTTGAACAATTCAAATACCATCACACTCTTCAAATATCACATCAAGAGATTGCCACTTTTTTTAATAGATCAAAAGATTTAAAATTATGAGATCATTCTATTTTTATTTTTCTTATCAAAACTTTCCATTCACTTGACATTGAATCTTCTCTTTTCATGAATGTAGGTTCTGGAGAGGAGAAGGAGAAGAAGAAGAGAAGAGAGGGGGGCACGGGATCTGTTACAGTTTTGCAAAAACCCAAAAAAACCGTCCGCGACCAGAAGACACAGGAGACAGAAAACTGGCACGATTTGTCCGCGATGCGTGCGGGTGTACATAGTGGACGCGTGAATGCACATGCAGGAGCTCGGAGGGAGCATGGGTGTTACAGTTCTGTAGATGCGACTAGTACGAGCATAAGATTCGCCAGCCACAATACACATAGGAACCGCGAGCAGAAGGCAGGCTGACTGGAAGTGCAGAAGCAAGGAGGTTTTGCAGCCGTAGAGACAAGGAAGGCACATAATTTGGAGGTGCAAAAGTAGAGAACTACGCATGGAAGAGGCTGCAGAGCTGCACCCAATCGTAGGAGTAATAGATTTTACACCACTAGCCATGGGGATTTCGATCCCAGCAGCCACACCATTTCTGTTACCTAGAAAAGAAATCAGGACAAGAGGCTAGACACTAAGCATGGCGACACTCAAGGGCCATAGAGGAAAGGAGAATGTGAGGGCGAAACATTATCGTGGGTGGGGAAAAGTGATTAGAAGGGGAGGGAATGAAGAGGGAGACTATGGCACAAGGGGAAAGGGAGAGGGGAAAGAGAAGCATGTACATGATGAGAGGAGGAATGTAAAAATGGAGACATCAAGGGAAGAGGGCCATGCTTTATTTGAAAGGAAGGGAAGGGGGGAATCAAAGTACTAGCTAGGTGGCTTTACAAGAATGATAGTGTCTCATCTAGGAATAGCCCCCTCCTTTTATAGCCAAGAGAGAGGGTCTCTCCTAATAAATGCATCCTCCCACATGCATGGTGTGTGTGAAAGAGTCTCCCATGTGGGCTAGGTAGTTACGCACTCTCAATTGTGTGCGATAACGCTTGGCCGCATTTTTCCACATATATCAACTCCCATATCCCAAGTCTATGATACTCCCTTGGTCTCTTCCCAATTTTATAATACGTTCAAACATCTAGGAGGACAAGTGGAGGGTTGGCACAAGGAATCTTGCCACCTCACCCTACTTTCCCCATTATTTAACTTGCACTCTTGGACCTTCTATACCTCCCCCACATGGGCCTATCTTATATAAAGGGAATAACCCAATGTAATATCCATCTCCACCTATTTTATATTACTTCTCCCATGGACTTTGGGCCATATCTCACTAAATGCAGGCATGGGACCGCCTAGGTGGAGGGGTGGCACATGGAGGAGCCATGCCACCTTACATTTTATAATATTACTACCATGGATTATGTACAACACACCTTATGGGTCCTCTTACGTGGAAGGGTGGCACATGGTCATGCCCTACCACCTCAACCCTGGGCCCTATGCACTCCATATTTTATTATACTATTGCCACACATACAAGCACACACTCATATTTATGCCTTTTTACTTTGGTTAAATTTATCCATAATAGTGTGTGTGTGTGTGTGTGTGTGTGTGTGTGTGTGGACATTTCAAGACAAACATTTTCCATCTCGGTCTTTTCATTAAAGCAACAAGATAAACTTTATGAAGAAGGGCTATTTTACAAAAATTGAACAATTTTTGCCATATAAATACCAAATGATACTGAAGGAGCTCCACTCATGTGCATCTAGCCACAACAAGGGAAAGTTAGAACTAGCATCCTTTTATCTGGGATTCCAAGCTTCAAAGCACAGCTCCACTTGTTATCGATGTCACATCATCACAGGTTATTTATATTGGTAATTATATCAACCTTTGTTGGTGGTGCATCGTGTGGCACCTCAATATTTGAATCACAGGTATCCAAATGCTCCATGTGGATGGTGTACATTAATTCACCCTTTCTTAGAAACACAAATACTCAGAATAACCCAAGGGGTTGACAAAAAATTCCAAGTCATACCTTAGTCAAATATCTCCCATAAAGTAAGGTGTAAGGATAAAGATTAATAAAGTGATAGAGTCAAACACCTAAGTGGGAGCCATTATATCATGAGTTGTGGGTAATAGCCCTTGTTTTTGTCATTCCTTAAATAGCACACATACTCATTAAAGAAATAGTAGCTTTAATCATATCATGGCAAGCTTTATAATCCAAGTGTACTATGAAACACCCTATATATAGAACATCAAGCATGGTAGTACTATATCTAACCATGGTATAGAGCCCCATTTATATTTAGTGCATCCAACCATCTTGACTAACGGTTTAACACATTCATTTACTGGAGTCTTAGTGTAAGCATGTATCAAATCTCAAAGGCTACCAGCTTGCTAAAAATGAATTACATTCACTAAGGGGAAAAGATCATCTTTGTTGCTTGTTAGAGATTTCCCATCAACTTGGTAGTCGTTCCTTAGATCGAGAGCCTATCATGGCTCAATAGTTCGCCACCAAGCCCATTCAAATTTCCAATGAAAATCATTGTATGATGTGAAAATGATACGTGTAGAGGTGCCATTATTTGAACCACTTATGGTTTGATTTTGGGGCTAACCTTGATCAACTAAGATAAAGGTACTTACCATGGTAATGTCTAGCATGTAAGTTGTGGCATTAGAACTCGCCGCTACGCTCCTAAAAACTCCCCACATGTGCTATGAGCTATGGAGCCTTTCACGAGCTATTATCAGTACTACTTGTCTTTTTGTATGAGAGCCTTGGAGCTATGCTAGTCGTGTCAAGCCACTTACAATGATATTTGACTGTCTAGGTGTGACCAGCCTGATCAATCGGTGGCCAACCTCTAGCTCGCAGGCAGTGCTTAAGAAGAGTGGGTATATGCTAGTAACCACTAGTTTCTCTCTATCTATCATACACAGCAGCCATGCTACCTTTAAGAAACATTCAGATTTATGTAAACAATCAAATCTCATGTAGCATGCAATCACAACTGTGACTTTTTAGCTCCAAATTATGTAGCAATCTTTGTTTGCTAGTTGTTTAGCTTCCCCAATATCTCCCTGATCATCATGACTCCTCATAGTAGAAACTTCTTTGTCTACTAACCATCCAGTTATGATGCCTGGGTGGCCATATATCTCTTCTGCTTGAATTAGATACTCCCTACGTTCATATGAGCTTAGAGGTCTCTTGGATGCCTTCACCAGGAGCTCTTAGTATGCCATCTTATGAGCCTTTATAGCTTGCCTCCTCCATGACTCGTATCAGATTATTCGTGTCCTATCCATGGGCAAAGAAGTTGCAACTTGAGTCCCTATGGCATGTGTGGGAGGCTTGTATAGCCATCTACTTGCTTAATCCCTCGGTATGTTTTCATGCATCGTTACATTTCCACATGAGCACTTCCATGAAACGTCCCATATAATTTTTAATACATAGTTTTAACATGAATGCCATACATTTTTATGAGCACTTCTAAGCTCATGCCCTATTGTAGTTTGGACTTTTGATTATCACACAAGGAACATAAAAGACCTATAGTCCTACTAGTATCCAAAGGTTTTCTCTACCATATTATGAATCCATATTCAACTATCACCAATTCAGATGCCTAGTCTTCCATTATGTAACATAGGCTGCAAAACCTACTATTATACTTTTGACTCCTAGCATATCATAGATTATCGAATGCTTAATAGTAATACCTCAATGTCAAGGTCTAGCATCTCATGTAGCATGCAATCACACCGTGACTTTTTAGCTCCAAATTACGTAGCAATCTTTGTTTGCTAGTTGTTTAGCTTCCCCAATATCTCCCTGATCATCATGACTCCTCATAGTAGAAACTTCTTTGTCTACTAACCATCCAGTTATGATGCCTGGGTGGCCATATATCTCTTCTGCCTGAATCAGATACTCCCTACGTTCATATGAGCTTAGAGGTCTCTTGGATGCCTTCACCAGGAGCTCTTAGTATGCCATCTTATGAGCCTTTATAGCTTGCCTCCTCCACGACTCGTATCAGATTATTCGTGTCCTATCCATGGGCAAAGAAGTTGCAACTTGAGTCCCTATGGCATGTGTGGGAGGCTTATATAGCCATCTACTTGCTTAAGCCCTCGGTATGTTTTCATGCATCGTTACATTTCCGCATGAGCACTTCCATGAAACGTCCCATATAATTTTTAATACATAGTTTTAACATGAATGCCATACATTTTTATGAGCACTTCTAAGCTCATGCCCTATTGTAGTTTGGACTTTTGATTATCACACAAGGAACATAAAAGACCTATAGTCCTACTAGTATCCAAAGGTTTTCTCTACCATGTTATGAATCCATATTCAACTATCACCAATTCAGATGCCTAGTCTTCCATTATGTAACATAGGCTGCAAAACCTACTATTATACTTTTGACTCCTAGCATATCATAGATTATCGAATGCTTAATAGTAATACCTCAATGTCAAGGTCTAGCATTACTTGCCCATCCAATACTATCATAAAAAGTGTGTGTGTGTGTGTGTGTGTGTGTGTGTGAACATCTACAACACACTATACAAAAATTTTGGACTTTCTTGCTTTGTTTGGACTTCTGAACTGGTCACCTCTGCTCAATATCACTTTGTAGGCTCATAAATTTGGTATTTTGGGAACACTAGATGTGTAAGGTCCACATAATAAACCTAAAAATTTCCCAAGGTTGTAAGTGGTGACCTCTATTCATCGATACATCATGGGTAAATTAGCCAAAAAATGGATCACCCCCACACGAATATGGTCTAATAAAGCTTAAAATATTGTGCATCTCCACTCAATATGAAATATATGGAAAGAGTTTATTGAATTCAATATATAGGGGGTGTATAGATACACCATTTGATTGTATGGAAAGAGTTTGTTGAAATCAACATATAGGGGGTGTATAAATCTACACCATTTGATTAAATAATATATTTAAATGTGTTGTAAAGATACACCATTTGATTGAATAATATAATTAAAGGTGGTGTAAAGATACACCATTTTTTAGGAACAAGGCATACAATATATTATCCTATGCTTCTAAATCTCATTTAGAGTCATTAGTTTCTAGTATTGCATTTTGACTTATTGGGTTAAGCCTAGCCAAATGATTTTTAATAGGTGCGAGGCTAGGATTAGTAGGAATTACATTTTTCAACAGCATAGCCATGCTTTAGTTTGTAACTTCAAGTCCTTGCTACTCACTTCCACCTCTCTCAAGCCCTCTTTATTTGGAATGCATTAACGTTTCTTTTGCAAGCAACCCTCATACAATTGTTTCATTGTATATTTTTTTAGGAGGCTTTTCAAAGGCTAGTTCATACCATGAAGCTATGAATGTTATAGGCATTCCCTTGTCATCCCTTGCTATATGAGCAACCTTTGCCACCTAAATTGGACCACCTTAGTCATCCAACTTTGAATCTACATCAAATGCCCAAATTGCAACAAACATACCCTCTTCAATCTCATTAGATGGTACATCCTTTGGTAAGGGTTTATCTCCCTTCCTAGCATAATATTCCTGAGGTAAAAGGCATTGCTCAGCTTCTTCCTCATCTATTGCCATATTTGTATACAATGTGGATCTTGGTGACATGGCTTGTTATGGCAAAAAGATTCAGAGAATTCAAATGCTCATTAAATTTTACTAATTTTCTAAAGATTTGACAAGTGCCTCAATTGACTTGGTTATCTACCCATTCATTATTGCTTGCTCATTATATTTTTGCGTCATGCTTTGAAGATGTTTAATAAAGTCATCCAAGCCTTTCATTTCATCTACGTTAAGTGCTTTGTTCTATGAAAGCACAAATCTAGTTTCCTCCAATGGATTTATTCTCTATAATAAAGCATATGGCTCACTCCATAACTGATATCCATCCATTGAGTAGTGCTTCCATTGGATCATTGGAATATCATTATGCATGCTAAATAAAGAATAGTGCGTGTGTATTTGTGTGCCCTATTAATGCATCATCTCCCCCTTTTAAATGTGGCTCTATGAATGCTTTCCAATCTACCATTATCTCCAAGATAGCCACTTCTGATTCCTCCTTTCGAGTGCCTCCAAAATTTTTCCCAATTCAAGATGTCATATCCTCCAGTGTATGAACATGCCTTGACTTCAACTCACTAGAGATAATCCTAATTCCTAGAGATAACCCTGAATATTTGATCTATGTCTTCATGTGTATGTATGTCAAGAAGAAAACCAACTTCCACTTCTTCAAATATTTTTAAACCAACCAGCATAGAGCATAAACCAAATATATATCTATTCGTGTTTTCTCTCTAGTAGCTATCAGCCTGTATATGCAAGGTGTGAGTACCCACATGCATCTTTGACCTTCCATATTGCTTTCATGATGGATGTTGCCACTTGGTTACTATCGTGTTCATGCAATCAATAAATCCATACATTGCGAAAGAGTCAAAATATGCACTAATACCACACAAAAATGTGTTTTGAGTCCACGTTTACCCTCCAATGGTGGTGGGTCTATACCTTGGTAACGTTGTTGTATTCTGATCCATGCCATCAATAGTGATGCACATGGACTTTTTGACATGGACAATAGCTTCCTCTCTCCAAGAGGCATACAACAATCTAGCATCTTGCACATGATGTAAATGGATTTTTTGCCATTTTATATATCTTCCTCGTTGTTGCTCACATTTACTGTGTTCAATGGTTTTTTTCAATTCATCACATGTCTTACATTTTGGAATCCTTTGCTTCACTGGTGTCTTGACATGGAAAAACTACCCATGCCAAGTTTTTTAAAGGTTGACCTTGAAATCATGCTCTCTTCTCTATCTTGTAAAGTTTTTTTGACTGTTTCTAGCACAACCTTCTTTGTCATTCCCAAAGGAAGATGATGTCTGCATTCCACACTTCCATCCGGCATTTTTTGGCAAAGATGAGGCTGTGGTAATGCATGGTCTTCAATGCTTTGCTTTAATGTTGCAGTTGCATTTCTAGTGCTTCTTTTGCATTTAATCTTGTAGGCATTTCCATGAATTGTATGAACCACTTTGTCTTTCACCTTTATCCATATGGTCCAATATGTACCATGTGATAGTCTAGTTAACCATTTATATCCTCGATTACATATGGATGTCCCATTAACCATGGGTTCAATTTGGGTTTGCAGTGTCTTGTCCTTGAGTCCTTATCACCTTGATGAAGAAAGCAAGAAAACTCTTGAAGAAGATAGTTATTTATATTAGTCCCTCTCTTACTCCAAATGCTGATGCATATGGCTTCACAATCAGCTTTTGCAACTTTTCTTATATAAAGTTTTTTGCAACAAACACACATAAGAGTCCCTACTATATTCTTCGTAGATAACATTACATGTCTCTTGGGTTCTAGAATTGCCATGATTCGCGTCGCCTCTTAACACTCACATACTTTATTTTTGTGAATAGTGTCTTGTGTTTTTGAGTTGTGAGTCCATTATTTGGCATTGAATTTGTTTCTCTTAAATCTTCACCTCTAAACTCAAATGCAAAGTGGCCTTGGGAATTATTTGATGTCACTTTATAATATCTTGGAATTGGCAATCTAGTAGACAACTTGTTCATTAAAGTCAACCTATTGCCAATGCCTCTTGAATTTTTTGTGGTTTAACAATTTCTCCTTCACAGTTAGATGTTCTGCCATATATATGCTCCACGCTAGTAAGTACATTAAAACCATCACATGTCTTAGATGTTTTGCCAGCTCTTCCCTCCACTCCAATGACAACATCATGACCATGATCACTGACAACATCATGACCATGATCACTAATATCCTCAATTCCAGTAAGCATGTTTGAGTTGCTTGCAATACAAGGCAAGTCTTCTATACCAGTGAGCATGTTTGAGTCTCTTGCAATACAAGACAAGTCTTCTATACTAGTGAGCATGTTTGGATGACTTGCAACACCACCAGACAAGTCTTTTATAAGAGCACGTTCGAGTCACTTGCAACACAAGACAAGTCTTAGAACTATACCACTGAGCATTTTGAGTCACTTGCAGCACAAGACACATCTTGTATGCCAGTGAGCATGTTCAAGTCACTTGCAAGATAAGTAATCTCTTCTCTGTCAACATCACTTATGATGATTTCCTCAATACTTGTGAGCATCCCACTGTGGTAGTCTTCAAAGCTACTACTATTTCTTGATTTGGAGCGAGTTTGGAGCACATACATGTACTTTTTTTCTTTTGATAATACTTTCATGTGTCTTCCATTACATTGAAGGAAATTGTCTTAGGAAAACTTGATTTCAAGAATTTAGCTAACCCCCATTTGATAGTATTATAAACCTATAAATGTGATGTGATACGAAGTAGGATGACTGTTGCAATAATCTTATAGGAGGTCAAGAGAATTATTATTGGCCTCCAATTGCCAACTTTCATTCGCATTTTATAATTGGGAATAACTTAAGCAAGCCAGCATTAACATCTTCATGAATGTAACTTTTTGGACATTTGCATTTTCTATTTTCGTTAGACCTTGGCCCTCAGCCCACAAGCTCCAAAAAATACTTGAATAACTTGGCCGTAAGCTCATTTGGGACTTATCAACTTTAAGAGCCTTTAAGGCTAATTTCTCTAGTTCCTTTAGAGTAAACTAATTGCTCTCTGATAGCCTGAGATTTATAGCTCCAGTCCATCCATGATTGCATCCCCATCCCCCTTTGGTATGTCCATTCCTCTTTAATGCCCTTCGTAAGTGGTACCCCCCCCCCCCAATCTTGCATGTCCCTCCCTCTTTGATGCCCCTCCCCCTCCCCCCACATTGGTGGATGAATTTGAAAAGCGCTTGCAAGATTATTTGTGGATGCTAATTGGCTATGTATGACAATCATGTGTAGCACCTAGGGGCTAGGGATGAGGTAGGGAGCATTAGCTTTTTTATTTTTAATGCAAAAGCATGAAAAAGGCATGGAGCAAGGCCTAAAAATGAGGGAATTGGGTGTCTCACCCTTGCTTGAACAAAAAGGCATGAATTTTGACTAAAAGCAATGGAAACACTTGGTTTGAGGAGAAAGGGAGCTAATTATGGAGTCGAGAAGCTGTTTTAAGCATGAAGAAGGTGCTAGAACCCAGCCAACAATAGCCCAATCTCTATCTTTATGGAGTTCACCTTCTTTGGTTGCCAAAAATCAAGTTCAATTTCAGCTATAAAAGAGAAGGATAAGGCACTCAGTTTCAAAAAATCAGCTCGCTTGTCTTTTCAGTTGCTAGAGGTGGCAGCTCTCTTCTTGGAGAAAGCAGGAGAAGCTACAAGAAATGAGATATCCATCTATTTGACGGTCTAATTAGGGCATTTGCACTCAAAATTTGGCATTGAGTTGATATTAAGAGTTGAATATCAGATTGAGAGCTACACTTTTTGTGTTTACTTTGTCTTAATCCGAGGTTGTGGTGGCTAAAAGTTATGGCCAAATTTATAGAAGAGAGTTGTACAGGAAGCATGTCGACTTTTCTTGTATTTCTCTTTTTGTTAACTCCAACAAGGCAGTGTTTCCTCAGGAGTAGTGGTTGGGGAGGAGAGCATCTTTTGTTTGTGGCTATACATCTAATATATTGTTTCTTCCTCATCCTTTGCATCTCTTTCTCTATTGTCTATTCATTGCAAGATTGTCTTTAAGTGGTGGTTGATTTCTTGCATTTCTGAGTTTTGTTTCTTGAGAAGAATTTGTGGAGAAGATGTGCTGCTACTTACAACCTTTGGTGATTGTGGTAGTTTTGAGTGTCATGTGAGCCGACTATGTTGGCGGTGTGGTGCCAAGCTGAGTGTGCACTCATCCATCTTTTCCCAATGTGAGAATAATTATTGCCCCTCCCCCTCGCCCCTTTATTTAATTCAAGCCATCACTCCTCCCCCCACACCAAATAATTAATTAATATGGCCTTTTGTTCTCACTTGGGGGGCCTACTAGCCATCCAATCCAATGTGCAAGTTTGGCAAGGTAGGGGAAAACTTGGGAGCATTTAATACAAGGGATTAAGGACCAAATAATGCAAAGGGAGTGGCTCCCCTTGTCATACTTTTTAAATACTTTATCTCATACATTTAATAAAGGCTGACCTAATAGTCATCTAACCCTTGCCATGAAAGTTTGGCAATTGAATCCCTCTGTCAAATTTTGTAGCATACATAGTTGCTCCTCTAACTCTTATAATGTAGACACTCATTATGCCACATCTATGTAAGAACTCATGAGAATTTGATGTAAAAGGTCCCAAAATAAGGGAGAGGGAGTGGAGCCCCTTGTCGTACTATTAAATAGCTTGTCTCATACATTTAGTAAAGGTACACCTAATAGCCATCCCAACACAATGCAAGGTCAGCAAGGGAGGGGACAACCCCAGAGCATTTAATGCAAGGGAGGTAAGGGCCCAAGAAGGTGGTGGAGTCCCTTGTCATACTTTTAAAACCCTTGTCTCATATATTTAACAGAGTCCCACCTAATAGCCCTCTAACACCTTATGATGCCAGGTTTGGCAAGGGTTTCCCTCTATCAACTCTAATTATATACATAGCTACTCCACTAGCTCTTATACTATAGGCAATCATTGTGCCACATCCATGTAATGATGATAATATGCTAATCTCATTGTGACCAATGGTTTTTATGGCTCTGTCCCATGGTTTCCATGGAAGAAGCAGGGTATGTTGGGTGTGTAAGAATCTAAGACCTTTTGTCACTACAGGTATATTGGTGTTGTCATTTGTAGTATAAGTGTAGCTTAGGACCTCCAGTTGTATTTTGGTGAGAGTGTAGGCTCAAGTGTGGGGAGCAAACATTGTGCATGCTTGTGTGAAAGGAACATTCATCAACATGGTTAGGGTAATGAAAGCTTTTTCCTAGATTGGGAGCTTTGAGGTTTAGAAAGAGTCATAGGGCTAGAAGGAGGTTCCAAGATTCAAAAGTAGGTTTTAGGGTTCCAGAGGAGTTCGAGATTAGAAGGGGGATCTAGGGTTTGGAATAGAGTACATGGTGGAGAACTTGTCTCCCTCATAGTTCATGGAGGTCAAGGGTTGAGGAAATACTCTAAGAGGGTCAGGGTTTAGGGGAAGCATAGGAGTGGGAGAGAAGCAAGGTGTAAGAACATGGGGATATGGGAGAGAGAGGAGAATGGAGGAGGAGAGGGAGAGGAGGAGTTTCAAAGTTGGAGGCGAGGGGAGAAGGAGGAAATGTTAGGACATGCTTTTGGACATGGAGTGCAAGGGAGCATGAACACTTGGAGACAATTGCATAGAACACCAAAATAGAACTAAACACAATGCCCAAAAGAGTCTAGGTTTCATTCCATTATGGGATATTTATACAAGCTGGAGAGCTCCTCTCTTTGCATGAAGGAATTATAAGACTTTCTCTTTCTACATGTAGAATTTGCATCTAGGATGCACATATAGAAGTTGCATGTAGGAGTTGCATGTTGCATGTAGGAGGAACTACATATAGGAATCGTATGTAGAACTTGCATGTAGAACATGCATGTTGAATTCCTAAGAGAGTTATTCCTAGCCTTATGTAAGTACAAGCAAAGCTTTGACGCTACTCCACACACACATTCTATGCTACTTAAGTCCATGTTGACATAGAGTTAAGATACCCCCGGATCCATTTTATTACCCATCCTCATGTTATAGACTATTGTGATCACAAAGTTGGGATGCTATGTATGTAACCTAGTGGTTGTGGCACTTGTGGCATGCCAGTGAATCCTGCTATAATGCATTCGCACCATTCAATTTTTGCTCTGTTTCCAGGAAGCCTGTATCCACCATTTTTAAAAAAAGTGATATGTGGAATGATTTCAAGAAGATGACTCTTTGATAGATTCTACTTGTATTATGAGCATCGATCTGCCCATTGCAATTGAAACTAAGTGTAGGAAAATGGCAGCCAATCTAGTCAGGCCCTCCAGAATGTATTCCAAGGTTTTTCAAAGGGTATCATTTTGTCAGAGGATGCAGTCAATATTGCCTCGAATTATTGTCTCGTGATGTTGAAGTGCTCGGATCAATGCACCTTGGATGTTCCATTCTATGCTAGAGTATGGCTTGATCATTGGCCAATTAATGGTGCAATCCTATTTGAAAGTGTGTTTGCTGGCCTCCCATATATGCCATCATGGAATTGCATAGAACTAATGACGGTGGGTTCTGAGGCATCGAGGTGCACGGAGGTATGCATTCAAGAATTTTACATATCAAAGAGCTTGGGGTGGCACCAATCAAGCTAGGGATCCAATATGCACATCCAAGTTTTAGTAATTTGATGTTGACGAAGATTGATAGGGATTTTTTTCAAGGTCCATCTACCTCAAGACTTCATATCTTGATATCTATTTGAGAGATCCTTGATGGGGTTACTGGGAAGTAGTATTACATCAAAATCATACCCATCATTGGAATCTAGCATATCTAGACCTTGATATTCAAAATCAAAGATTGGGTCCATTTCTACTGATGGCAGCTCAAATAGTGTTGGAGGTGATGGAGATGCATGGAGAGAATCTGGGGACATGGAGTGTTATTTGTGGGAGGGGTATCTAAGGGGAGGTAGGGAAGAACTGGGCAAATGAATTGAGAAAATTGGTAACTGTTGGGGGTAGGATTAGCAAGGTTAGGGAAGAAGTTAGGTATGAGGGGATGGTAAGTTTGCAACTGTTGGGTGCGTTGAAAGTGGGGAGAGGCATGAAAAAACAGACCATGAAGGGAGTAGTATTGGCTAGAGCTCATGAAAGGTTAAGCGGGTGGTAGCAGCAACAACGGAAAGTAAGGTTATGAGATTGGAATAGAGAGTGGTTAGATATGGCAAGTTAGATATGAGATAGGCCATGTCATCCTCTAAAACTTCTTGTTCTTGGTGAGATGGGATCATCAGCTGTAGGGATTGGTAGGGGAATTAAATTGGCGGAGCAGAATTAATTTGGGAATTAGAAACAATTAAATTTGTTTTTAAAAATAAAATTCTCTATTAAATTCGGGAACTTAATTTGGATGACGGGTTGATCAACTAATGCCATACAGAAGAGTAGAGTGGATAGTACCTTGGGGTACTTTGAGTTTCATAAGGGACTCCAAAAGGTACAATATGGTACATTCAGCTCAACATACCTTGGGGTACTTTGACTTCTACAATGTACTTTATATGGTATATTTGGGTACTTTGATTCTATAATGTCCTTCAAAAGGTACAATCTAGTATTTTGAGGAGGTACCAAGAGGTTATTTGTAGATTACCATAGGGGGGAACTGTGCAAGGAATGTTCAAGGTACCGCAAGTGACTTTTTGGGTACTGTAAGGGAGTCTCTAGGGTACCATGAGGGAATTTTTTAGATACCTTAAGGAATCATTAAGGTACCATAATGAACGATTGGGGCTCATACCGCAAGGGAAGAGATCTTTTAGGGTCCCACAATAGACTCTTTTGTGTGTGTGTGTGTGTGTGTGTGTGTGTGTGTGTGTGTGTGTGTGTGTGTGTGTGTGTGTGTGTGTGTGTGTGTGTGTGTGTGTGTGTGTGTTTTACAAGAAAGTGTGTGAAAGATTGTCTCCATATACACACACACACACACACGCACACACACACACACACACACACACACACACATAGAGAGAGAGAGAGAGAGAGAGAGAGAGAGAGAGAGAGAGGTTGATTGGATCATTGACATAATTCTTGCTTCTTATGTTGATATTTTCCTTCTACCAAAGTCAAAACCCATTTCTTGGAGAGTCTAACGGGAATATTTCAGACTTTCCATTCAAACATTGGGGAGATAATGTTCTTGAGATGAAGTCCTGCCTCCTTAACCAAATCTAGTTATTTTTTCTAGAATGCATGCTACCAAGTATCTCAAAGAGAAGGTGCATATGGAATCCTCCATCCTATTCCTCTTCCTAACTTTGATAGTCCACAATGGCCTCTTATTGGTCCATTCTTTATAGATGCATTTAGAATGACAATGAGATCCAATGTTCAAGCATCAATGAAGTTTACTTTTGGTCCAAAATCAATGGATGTTATGCCCTCCATATTATTTGTTTATTGTTTCTTATTTTCTTCAATTAAATTTTCCTTCACAAAACAAAGACCATGTGGGTATGCAAAGACCTTGCAAGGGAGATTCTTGATAATCTTATTTACCCAACGTGGGATGTTAGGGAAGGTTTTCAGAAGGGACACCATTTCAAATGTGTAGTTAGTAAGGAAAGTTTAGTAATAAAGTATCAAGTAGTGCATCGTATTTGTTACATGAGATATACTTATAAACATTATAAGAATAGTCATGAAACATGGATACCTAGGATTGTGATGTATTGGACACCACAAAGGTAGAGATACATATGCGAGGTCACAGATAGTTGGAGCTTGAGAATACTACTAACACCTTTGATGATAACTTTTTCTTCACACTGAGTGGGGTTGGAGCAACGTAAGGTGTCCAAAATAGGTGTGTCCCAGACATGAGTTATGAAAACACAAAAAACACTAAAGCAAAGGATATTTTTTTCAAGAAGTTCTGTTAAGTGCAACCAAAATGTGGGCATCTACTGTAACTACAAATCGTGTCGACGGGACCCACCCAATTTTTTCTCAATTCTCTTGTGGTGTTTTTGTTTGTCTCACAATTTGAATCTACTACAATCTTACATCTTATCTCTCTTGTTGTCTCTCTGAACCTTGATGTTAGTCTTCTATGCTTCCTGTCTGCACATCCTCTTCTCGTCCCAAGCCTCAATATGAAACAACCCGTCAATCTTCCCTCCTGCAACCATGGCCCCATTGATGAGGTATGCATAGTTTGGTATGCATAGTTTCTAATATGTAATGTGGAAGATTTTACGGTATCTTCCCCTCTTTCCCAATCTTCTACTTCTATTCTTTCATGCGCATCTGTAACTCACATGGTTTATGGAACCTAGCAACGTTCTAATGTATATTGTTCATTGTAATCAGAGCCAAGTTGTCGAAGATATCTCGCCAGAATCACGGATTATACGAAAATATGAAGCTGACAAGAGACGGGAGCGAAGGAAAAGAAAACTAGCAGCACAAACCAATGACCTTTCAATGGACGTTGAAGCAAAGAAGAAAGAGACTGCAGGCGAAATAGTCAATAGAATTTTGGAATTATCACTTGCTTTTGGTAGGAGAGACAAGTTAGAAATCATTCAATCAGTGATGAATGACAAACACATTCTGAAATGTCTTGGTGACCAACACGTTGATAATTTCATAGTTCTATCGGCATTAAAGAGGTCCTTACAAGAATTGAAGAATCCCAAATAAGACACAGAACTGTTTGTGAAGCGAAGCATACAAACCATGGTAGTGGCATGACTAAATGAGGATGAAATGTCTATTCCAAGACCTTCAAGAGTGCTAAACATACACCCTAGGAATTTATACTCACCACTTAATAGGTTTTGAAATGATGAGGATGGAAGAAAGTTGCCTTTCAATCTTTGCAAATGAACATCCCATAATGATGTGTTGAGCTTTGAAGTAAGGGAACTTGTCATCAAATTTTGGACAAAAAAAACAAGGGTGACACCAAACAAGAAGGACATTTGTCGTCATCTAATTGCAAAAAATGAAAATGAGAAGCACCCAATACATTTCCTTGATGATTCCCAGGTAAGATCAATTTCTATACATATTGTTTGCTGTGAGTTGTGGTTGTGTGCTCGATAGTAGTTTTAAAAATGCTTCTTGGGAAGAAATGGTGCATTAATGTGTTATATGGATAGCATGTATATAGGTCTTCTACATAGCAATCAAATGGGTTGTAAATAAATACTTCATAGCATGCACAATTTGCCACATAGCATGCATAGTGTATTGTTTAGCATACTAGGGCACTATACAATTACTGTACTATTCATAGGACAGACAATGTGAGGTACATAGCCTACATGGTGTGCTATATTCCAAACATTATACATGGTGTGCTATATGCCATGTCTTTGTGTAATGAAATTGTCTACTTTAGCTGATTTCATTGTTTAAATAGCACAGACAGTGCGCTATATAACATACATAAGTTCCACATCTATGTGTACACTCAAACATTGTGCTACATGGCATATTTTGTGGGGTGCATAGCACATAAAATGTACTATATAGCAAACCTGGTGTGCCATGACTATGTATACTACTAAAATTGTGTGCTATATAGATGATTCAGTGGTTTGAATAGCTCATTGTTTGTGCTCTATGGCACCAAAAGTTCCATAGCTTTGTCTATGTGCTACATAGCATATTCTGTGGGCTATATAGCACACACGATTTGCTATATAGAATACCTGGTGTGCCATGACTATGTATACTCAAACTATGTGCTATATAGTTGCTATTGTGGTTTGAATAGCACAAAATGTGAGCAATATAGCATGCAAAATTCCACATCTTTGTCTATGTGCTACATAGCATATTTTGTGGGGTGTATAGCACACATAATGTGCTATATAGTAGGCTTAGTGTGCCGCAACTATGTATACTATTAAAACTTTGTGCTATATAGATGATTCCGTGGTTTGAATAGCTCACTATTTGATCTATATGGCATGAAAATCTCCACATCTTTGTCTGTGTACTACATAGCATATTCTATGGGCTATATAGCACACACAATTTGCTATATAGCATACCTGGTGTGCCGTGACTATGTATACTCAAACTATGTGCTATATAGTTGCTACTATGGTTTGAATAGCACAAACAATGAGCTATATCACATGCAAAGTTCCACATCTTTGTCTATGTACTACATAGTATATTTTGTGGACTGTATAGCACACACAATGTGCTATATAGTATACCTGGTGTGCCATGCCTATGTATACTCAAACTATGTGCTATATAGCTAATTCTGTGGGTTGAATAGAAGAAATAGTGAGCTGTATAGCATGCAAAGTTCCACATCTTTGTCTATGTGCTACATAGCACATTCTATGGGTTGTATACTCAGGGGGTTCACCTTACAAAAATTTTGTAAAGGAGGGGTATTTTCATCCAACATTTTGAAAAAATTTAACAGAATTACAATAATAGAAGGGGTTTTTTAATTCAATTTTTGAAAAAAATCACTTAGTCCATAAGTAAAGAGGGGTGATTTTACTATGGGAGAAATTTTAGTTGAGGGGGTTTTTTAATACCCTTTGAACGCACGGGGTTTCTTAGTAGTACACCCCCTGAGGCTATATAGCACACAATGTTCTATATATTATATCTTGTGTGACATGACTATGTATACTCAAACTATCTACTATATAGCATTCATGGTGTGCCACGACTATATATACTCAAATTGTGTGCTATAGTTGATCCCATGCTTGGAATGGCGCAAACAAAGAACTATATAGCATGCATAGTTCCACATAGCATATATATTGAAATTGTGTGATATATAGTTGATTTTGTGCTTGGAATAGCACAAACAATGAGCTACATAGTATGCATAGTTCCACATTTTTGTCTATGTTCTACATAGCATATTACATTACCCACTATCCTAAAGTCATTGTCTCCTCTTCACTATGTTGGGCATCTTCATCTTTGTCTCCTCATTTGCCTTGTTGTCTATAATCCCAATCCTCATGGCACATGAAAAGAAACCCCCAATCTAGCCACAATGGCAAATTTCCTGTGTTGTGTGCTAGCCTTTTATGAAATTGTAGATCTTTCCAAGTACACTTCAGCAGCCAGTGCAACAAGATTAAGAGAAAGAGAGGATTACAAAGAATATTACTATCTCCTAGGTGTATGGGAGATATATAATTTCATGGAAGTTTGTGTTATGTGCTAGCCTTTGATGAAATTATAAATCTTTCCAAGTACACTTCGGCAGCCAGTGGAACAACATCAAGAGGAAGAGAGGATTACAAAGAATATTACTTTCTTCTAAGTGTATGGGAGATCTTTAATTTCATGGAAGCTTGTGTTATGTGCTAGCCTTTGATGAAATTATAAGTCTTTCCAAGTACACTTCGATAGCCAATGGAACAAGATCAAGATGAAGAGGGGATTACAAAGAATATTACTATCTCCTAAGTGTACACTCCTAAGTGTACAAGAGATCTATAATTTCATGGAAGCCTATGTTTTGTGCTAACCTTTGATGAAATTATAGATCTTTCGAAGTATACTGAGAGTATAATTTGGCAGCTAGTGGAATAAGATGAAGAGGAAGATAGGATTACAAAGAATATTACTATCTGTTAAGTGTATGGGAGATATCTATAATTTCATGGAAGGCTATATAGTCGGTTTCTTTTCATGTGCTAAAGATGGGGACTGTCATATCCTACTTAATGCTAATTAGGACCTAAAGTATGATGCTAGGGACTTGCGTAGTGCATACATGTTGTGCCCCATCTTTGTGTATTGAAATTACCTGCTATGTTGCTGTAGTGTGCCACATAACATATGCAGTTTGCTCTTCTCTTGTCCATGCAGACAGAATTTTTCAGGGCATTCAAAGTTGCATATCCAAGTATTTGTATAGGGATGAGGTCCTTTGAGAAGCTAAAACCTTACTTTGTATGCAAGCTTAAGGATAGAAACACATGTTGCTATATATATCACATTCAAATGATATACTTGAAGGAAGCTCTTAACTGTGTTCGCATGACTGCATTTGGTTTACATGGAGTGTCATGTTCTTGTCTTTGCAGTATATGTCTTTGTAGTATATGTCTTTCATCAGCACCTTTTATCACTCAAGGAGATGCGAGTCAATGTCATGTTCTCCATGTTAAAGAAATACACCACTTTAATCAGACAACTTCTTATACAAATGGCAGGTGGACCAATTTAGGAGGTGCTTGAAGAATTTTCCTTCAAATGTCATTGTGTGTCTATTATAGATTTTGCAGAGAATTACTCGTTCAAAGTCCAAAATGAAATTAAATCCATGCATTGGCATTCAAATCAGTGTAAAATCCTTGTTCATATTACTTACCGCCACAACTTTGTGGATGACAAAATTATCAAGGAGTTTCATTTCTACATTTCTGATGATAAAACGCACAACACTCTTTTTGTACAACATTGCCTTTTGCTTCACTACAAGTGGCTTCAAGGATAAGGGGTACAATTCAAGAGGCACTAGGTGTGGTCTGATGGAGTAGCATCTGAGTTTAAGGCAGCAAGACCCATTTACTTTGTTGTTAGATTCTTTGCACTAACCAATGTTGAGATGACTTGGAACTTCTTTGGATCAGGCCATGTCAAAGGAGAACACAATGGTGCAGATGCAGTGATTAAAAGGGTCCTTACACATGAGAAGCTCAAGACTAATGGTGTGGTATTGAAGTAGGTAGCTAATGTAGTGCAATTTTTAACAAATTCATTGAGTACTACTGCATCTACTAGTTCCAAGCGTAAGCAAGGACCATCCAAAAGAGTGTTTTGGGAGATCAAGTTGGGTGAAGTGGATAGAAACAAGACATGGGGTTGCACAAGGGTGGAGGGGTCTCGAGGATTGCATAGCATTCGAGGATTTTGTAAACATGATGCAACACAGTTCAAGAAAAGGGAATCGTCTTGCTATTGCCATGCATGCATACACAAAAGGTGGATATTGTGTGAGAATAAGTTCTATGTTCAAGCTTGGGCATTGGGCATTATTTCTCCAATTTATGAGGTTTCAAGTGAAGAAAACATAGTAGAAGAACCTATCTATGAGGGCTGCGAAGACTTGCTAAGTGATCTACTTGTAGAGGGAGACAATTTTGTAGTGAATGCTAAGGAGGGAAATGATGAGGGTGTAGACTTATTCATTCTAAAATGTAGCCATGCAAAGCAAACAATAGGGAAAGTGCTTACAGACAAGTGTGGCACTAAGTGTGGCAGGGGCTCACACTATGTTACTAGATGGTACTATGAACAACGCCGTGACCATCAATATTGTTTGCTAAAAAACAAGCCAGTCGCCATTATCGTTTCACATCTTGTTAGAGCCATGAAATTTGACATGGAATTGGTGGATCCCAAAAGTAACATATGATACCTATCCTTGCAAGTACACAAATTGATCTACAATGCATTACCCTATGAGGCCTGAATGTGAGGCAAATGTGACTTGCGAACTCCGAAACATTTCATCAACCTTTTCAGTAACAACCAATCCAAACCTTTTTTTTGTGCATGGTTCACAGGGTTGTGCAAAATACTGTCGAAATATGATATGTTGTGTTTTATTTTAGACCTATTTTGTTCTACTATTATGTTCCATCTCTTCTACTTAATGCACAAAAAAAAATTAAAAATAATGGAGTCAATGTAAAAAAAACCAACAATATTGTCATCCTCCAATTTCATTGCTCTTCTTTTCTAAAGACAAAATTATCCACACAATAGCTCTAAACTTATCTTGGTCTACATGATCATAAGTTCAATCAACACTAACAGAAGCATTACTCCCAAAGTCCAGTAAAATAGTAGAGTCTACAACTCAGCAGTACATGGATATCCTTAAAGAAAAAAAACCAACCAATCCCACTATTGCAACCAAAAATTTTGGGCTTCTTATATTTGATTATGGGTTCAACATGTTTGGGCACAAAGGAAGAAAGTGTTTTAATCATGGTGCAACATAATCATTATATCAAATAGTCAAATAGAGCGCAACCAATTCAGTGCTATATAGCACATATACTAACTGATTTGTTGCTATATAGCTGATCTGTTGACAAATAGTATCCAATTTTGTGCTATATGGCAGTGACAATAACCGATTTAGTATTATCTAGAGGATATACTAACTATTTTGGTGCCATATAGATGATCTATTGATAGACACTAATCGATTTAGTGCTATATAGCACACATAGTAACTTTTATCCATGTGAAAGAGAACTCATACAACTACATAACATTAAGATAGAACTTGTGGATGTGCAATCTGCTTTACAGCATAAACAAACATCAGAAGATAACAATTGAATATGTGTTTAATTACAAAAGATTATTTGGTATATACATTGGTCTTACAAAAGCTCTAGCTCCTTCACAATATAGTTTTTTACATCATGTGAACCATAATATATGTACAAAACTAATGGCGCGAGTGCCCCTCATGTTGTGTACTCACAAAATGGTGCTAATATTGCTCTGTGGGCATGGATACCTCATCCTTTGGATTACTTAACTTATTCATTTTACAAAGTTTCTGGAGTCATGTGCACTGTTCCACATAGCCAGCTAGTATATCAACATTTTTATGAGATAAAAGGGATCCTACTATTTGTCCTTGAGATCAAAACTCTCAGGAGACAAATGCATACATTAGGGTCATTCAAGATGGACTTGTATAGTATATTGTCAACAAGCAATGTGTTGTCAGGGTTGAATTTAATATAGAATCTCCAATGTATTCAAGATTCTTGAAGAAAATGGGTTTTTTCCCAGTTACTTGTAGGAACCCTAGGCACATCTCCAAACTGAAATGGTGCCTTGTGCATTCTTCATGGCCCATCTCTGCCAACCAAAAATTCCTTCTCCTGTACAGGTTAGGAAACGCATGTTGCATTGTATTTTCCATATTGCGGTAGGTGCAACCACTCCAAAGAATTGAGCTAAACATATTTGAACATGCCTTAAGGAAGCATTCAACATCCTTTTGCACCACGACAACCTCATTTGGCTTATCCCATAGCAATTTGCAATTATGAGGATGCTCAATATTAGGGTAGCCGGTCCCCCTATAAATCTTGTATCTTTTTAGCAATACTCCATTCATGTCCAAAACCAATAGTTTTGTTTTTCTACCCTCAAGGACATGTATTGCTTGTGGCATAACCCTTATTGGTTCTTCATGATGGAGTACATGCCATTCAGGCCTCCACAGTAACAATCTATTATGCCTTGCCGTGCCCTGTGCATCACGTTCATTCTCAACATCAGTTGTTGACTCATTCTATACATCAGCAGGGTCTACTTCTACATCAGCCTGTGCATCTTTCTCAATATGAGCCAGTGAATCCTTTTGTGCATTAGCAGGGTATGCTTTTGCATCAACATGGTATGCTTTTGCATAAGCATGTGCATCTTTCTCAAATTCAGCTTTGTGTGCCTCTACATCAACCTGCGCATCCTTCTGAACATCAGCATTATCTGCTTCTACATCAACATGTGCATCCTTTTGAACATCATCCTTAGCTTTTGCATCAGCCTCTACATCCTCTTCAACATGAGCATTGTGTGGCGATGCATCAGCATGTGCATCTATATCAACAAACACTATTGCAGCTAAATGGAAATATTCTTTTTTATACCATTTAAAATTGGCATTTTTATCTCATTTCTGAAAAACTGGCTTCCTATCATACATCCCAATTTAAAAAAACACTAGAAAAATGGAATTATTGACTTGGCTGGATTTTCATGAATACATTAAATTGAGCACATTCTTCGTTAAACTGATGTACACATAAGGAATATAGTTAACATGATTGTAATTTATCATATCAAAATAAAAGAAGAAGCTACTGTGATGCCAAAAATTGATATTTTTAATTTGGCATTGGTATTGTTTTTCTCTATGTTTGATAAGAGTTTGAGTATCAAGTGATAGCCTAGCAGCTCTCACTTATTTCTATTTTCTATGATATTGTATGGGATTGAGAGGATGAGTGGAATGACTCATTGTAAATACCATAGGTATGAATTATAAATACCTTGGTATGGGGTGAGAGTTATTTGTGTATGGGATATTATGGGGTTTTTAGAAAATAGGAAGAGTGAGTCATATAAAGAGGTGGGCTCATGTCCATGTGTTCCAATAATATAAGAGAGGCCACATGCCAAGCATGTGGAAGGCATGTGGAGGAGTGTGAAGTCAAGAGGAATCCTTCTAGAATTCCTATGTGGAATAAGGAGGATGTGGACATGTGGAAAAGAGAGGGTCCCTATGGGCTCCATGTGGGGAGACTCTTGACTTTCTCAATATTTTAAGAGTCTTGAGCATCTTGTGATGGGACACATGGTAAGAGTAGCCAAAAAGGACAAGGATGGTGACATACGTGCTTATGTGATTGATGGGGAAAGGAATCTACAGGCAGCAATTGTAAATGGGTGAAGGAGGGTAACAAAATCTCTATAAAAGGAGCCCTCCTCTCCCTTGTTCATCAATCTCTTCCACCATTAGGTCTCATGTTGCTGTAGCTCTAGTCTCCTCAAGCCTCTTCCATGATCCTTCTCTCCCTCTTGTAGATATTCTCTTATGTAGACTCTTGAGTCCATCTCTCTCTAGTCCATTTTCTCTCTATGAGTAGTCTTGGAGCTTCCACTCCCTCTTGTATGTATGAAACCTCTTCTTCTCCCTTGTGTTTGTAGTGTTTTGAGTTTCATTGGAGTGGAGTCTCACTCTATTTGTAGTGAAGGTCACTTCAGGTTCTCTCTCTCTTAAGTGTCTCTTCCCTTTTCTTTCTTTCAAAGCCTTAAAAGTTCTTTCTATTCAGCCGCTCACGGTGCACACATGGTCCATCTGTTTCCCAAGCCACCATGCAAACTTCTTCCCCTCTTTTATGCAAAATCTATGAGTGGTGGATCATTGATGAAGGTGGAGTCTTGAGGGAGCATCCTGCTCAGGCGAAATTAGCATGGGTGGAGGGTAGTTTTCATGACAGTTTGACCCCTTGTTAGTGTTTTGCTCATAACTTTCTGCTTGATAGTCCGATTTTAATGAAATTTATATCAACGTGAAGCTCTCTTTAAGGCACATGTTCCTATGTGATCAGATTTTGAATCAAATATTGCTGCAAAAGTTATGAGTCTCTGTGTCTGATAGTCTATTTTCATGATAGTTTTTACCCCCATCTAGTAAACTATCCATAACTTTTTGGCCGCTTCTTTGTTTCTTACAAAACATATATCAGCGCAAAGTCTCTTTAAGGGCATGTTTGTATGTGCTTAGATCTTGAATCAGATATTGCTGCAAAATGTTATGAGTCTCTGTGTTTAACAGTTTGTTTTCATGATAGTTTTTACCCCCTTCCAGTAAACTGTCCATATCTCTTCAACCGTCTGTCTATTTTCAACGAAACTTATATCAGCGTGAAGTCCATCTCAAGTGCATCTTTTTGTGTTTGAATCTCTGATATCATGTCTCTACTGAAAGTTATAGGCCTCTGTGTCTAATGACAGTTTGTAGAGTGTTTTGAGCTAAGTGTGAAGGTGTCTATGAGGGAGTTGCAATGTTTCCTCGGAACCTACCCATCTGACCCAATCAGCCCTTTCAAACTCCTCGATATATATTAATTCATGTCATGTTGAGCCGTAAGATCTTCTTTCAACAACGTATCGCTCTTCTCTTTGGCACAGACCAACTCGCTGAGATTATGGCCTCTGCTGATCCTTTCCTTCTCCCTATGCTTGATTATAACATCACTTGGGATGTTACCATCTTCATTCTCATCTGAGGGAGAAAAGTATGGTGTGGTATCTTGGCATAAAAGCTTCTTTCTAATGTCCCATTCTCAATGATAAATACCTTTGTCAGTCAATTCGAAAGCAGCAGGAAGTGAAGAGGTGCATGAAGTTTATTACCCCCAACTTCATGTCACATCTTTTGGTGGAGATGCCAGGTACGTTTGGTATTGGATTCATCCCACCTTACTAAACGGTCTCAGGTGTACTTGATTGCATGTTATGCCTAGTATAGGCATGTGTTTTCTGATGTGATAAAGAAGATGCCTGGAAGAACTCTGTTAGAAGAGATTGCAGCCTATTTAAGAGAACTTGAAGATTGTGAAGGTGATGCTCAAGCTATTCACATAGTCACCATGATCATATCCTTTATGTTTGCACTATTGAATATGTTGGTGAATCGACAACGCTGGTAGCAGGCACAATGATAGATTGGGATTGTTCCATGCACTGGCAGCTTGGTGTGAAGAAGAGTTGAGTCTTTGGGTAGTTTCTGACTATAACAGTGGAGTGGTGATTCTCAATTCTTTCAACTTCTTTTGCTATGCAAATGATGAAGATTACAATATCTTGAAGCTGTTATGTGCACTTCCAATTGTGAGAAAGGTGATTCTTGAATGCATGTATACACAATGTTTTCGTGGTGCTGGTTGGTTACTTATTTTTGAATATTTTATTGAGGATCACATTGTGGAGGGTTTTCAACAAGTGGTTATGCATAATAAGTTGGTCTTGGTATACTAAGGCTCTGTGGGATCTTGTTTGGGATATTATTTAGATCTTGGTGTTTCCTTTTTGTGTTTCATCATGATGAAGATTCTAGTGTTTCGAGGGACCCAAGGGGAAGACCCAGAGTCTTATCTTTGGGATTTTGTTCGAGGATGCCAGCTTTCTAGATGGTCCATGAAGGATCGGGCGGAGATTTTGCCTAATTTTCTTGAAGGTGTAGCCTTGAGTTGGCATGAGACCTTGCCAGGCTCTACCAAGGAGGACTGGGATCAAGTCATGGCAGCAATGAAGTAGATATTTGGGGCAGTGGAGTCACCAAATGCTTTGATGTTGCAGTTGGACCGGTTCTATCAAGGAGAGGGTGAGTTGGTCTCTGCGTTGGCAATCCGATATGAAACTTTATGGACAAATTATGAAAGGGCAGCTTTGTGAGCTGTAGCATCTACATCATTGGCCCCTCAAAGTCTCTCAAGGATGGAGCACTTAAAGATGAGCAAATTTGTTATGGCTGTGGAGCCTCGTCTTTGCCCAAAAGTAATGAGTAAAGATCCAACAACATACGTGGAGGCACTTCGCATTGCGACCAAGAAAGAAGCTTCTCCAAAGATTGAATCCTCTTTTATGTCTTCAACAGCTTCAACTTTTAAGGTGGAGGTAATGGGCACTCCTCAGGTACCAAAGTCCTCTAAGTTAGATCATAATATCTCCCAATTGATGACAGAGTTTGCTGATTTGAAATTGCATTTGGTTAATGCACGACAACCTAGAGCACCAAAGAGTGAAGATAGGCCTCGAGATAAGAGTGGGGTCACTTGCTATGAATGTAATAAAAAAGGTCACTATCGCCCCGAGTGTCCTAGATTGAGAAAGAAAGAAGAAAACAAGTATCCTTGTTAGAAGCTTCTTCAGGGGATGAGGAAAGAGAGGTAATGATGCCTAAACGGGGGCGTGGTAAAGCAAAAGAAGAAGAAGAAAGCAAGGAAGAAGTAGATGAGGAACATCAGGAAGAGGAACACCGTAGTAAGAAAAAGAAGGCATCTAGAAGGAGAATTAGCCAGTCAGACTTTCCTTTAGGACAAGGAATTGGAAGCTATGACTTGTTGTCCGACCTTAAAGAAAAGGAAGCAAGAATGTAGGAGTCTGTAAATGTTTGCTCAATGTCAAGCTGTAGGATTCTAAGCTTGCTCAATGTCTTACAGGTATTCTAAGCTGTAGAAGTAGTGACATGACTTCTTTGTTGCTTTGAGGATCATCATTATTCGAAGACTATGTATGTTTGAATTGTGATAGGTTGCTCCAGAAGATGTTGCCTACACTAAATACCATGCTCGCATCAAGAGATGAAGCAAAGAAGATGCTAACAACAGTGGGTATGGATTATGATACCATCCATGCTTGCCGTAATGACTGTATTCTCTTTCGTCGTGAGCATGGAGATTTGGCTAGTTGTTCGAAGTGTGGGGAACAATGATATAGAGATGACTTGCAGGGTGAGTAGATACCGGTAAAGGTCTTGAGACACTTTCCCATCATTGCAAGAATATAGCACATGTGCCGATGCAAATCCATAACAGAGTTGATGACATGGCATGCATCTCACCAGTCCACTGATGACACATTGAGGATTCCCATAGATTGTGTAGCTTGGAAGCACATAGACAATTAGTGGTCAGACTTTGCGAGGGAGCCAAGCAACTTACATCTTGGGCTCGCCATGGACGGCGTGAATCCTTTTGGGTTATGCTCAACATCTTGGTCGATGTGGCCCATATTCTTGGTGAATTACAATATCCCACCATGGCTAACAATAAAGAAGGGACATGTCATGCTTGCACTACTTGTGCTAGGGAAGTGCAATGCCAAAAATATGGACGTGTACATGGCACCTTTGATAAAGGAGTTACACATCTTATGGAGAGGAGTGCGGGTCTTTGATATTTCCAGAGCTCCTAGACATACCAATGATATTTTGGTCAAGGGTATCTTAATGTGGACCATGCATGACTACCCAGGATATGGATAGTGCGCAGGTACGTGATTGTGTCTTTACATGTATAATATAGGATTATGCTTTTATGTCTCTCTTTTGCACGCATGTCTTATACTAACACATTCATACACACGTGCATGACTTGTTACAAGTGGGTACCATGGTTGTCCTATTTGTGGACTGAATTTGAAATCGCTTGCATGAGACTCCAAACATATGAGGAAAAATGTTTATGAAGGTCATGCTCGATACCTTCTACTGGACCATCTCACACATGGAGGTCCCAACTTGATCCAGCACCACCATATTTGAAGGCAAGTGACTGGATTCAAGTTTAGAGGGCGAATGGAGAGGAACCTCCTTGTGGTGTGAAGAGGCTATCAATCTTTCATGAGCTTCCTTATTGGGGTCAGTTACAAATCAATCATCTCTTGGATCCCATGCATATCTTCAAGAATGTGGGGGCTACTAATTGGGCACACTTGGTTGGTTCGAAAGACTTGAGAGGAGTGTGAGAAGACTTGCGTGCTATGAATAGGATGTCTCGTTTGTGGCCCCAAGTGCGTGCTTCATGAAAAGTTATCCTCCTGAAAGCAACATGGATCCTCTCTACGAAAGAGGAGGCAATGGTCAAGGCAGACATTGCCTCTTTTCAAACACCCACAGGGTACATGCCTTGCTTGAAAGGAGAATTTTCAAAGGACAATAAGCTTAGTGGGCTCAAGTCCCATGATTGGCACAAGGTCTTACAGGTATTCTAAGTTGTAGGATTAGTGTACCGATAATCGTGATGTGTTAGTGTAATAATGATCATGTTACATTGTTGACATGACTTCTTTGTTGCTTTGATAGTTCATCCTCCCAATTACAATAAAAGGGTGCTTACAAGAAGATGTTAGAAATGCTATATTCAAGATCAGTGGTATTGTGAGGTATGCTTACTATCAAATCGTATTGATTGCATTTTCTTCAATTTGATCTGAATAATTTGCAAACTGATTATCTTACATGGGCATGTGAAATAGGTGGATATCTCAAAAAGAGATCTCCATATCGAGCATCGAGAAGGCTAGGGTGGAATCCATTGAATGGAGGAGGACGTGGTAACTCTAAAGGTAGGGGGAGCCAAAGAGGTCTGGTGGATGGCAGAGAGGCCAAAATGCAAACAGCAATGTTGAATGCTACTACTGTGGTAAAATGGGTCATATGGCTAAAGACTACTATAAAAAGCAGAATGACATCATGAATGGAAAATTGCAGCAAGGGAATTATGCATCTTCTAGTAGACACGGTGATGACAGAAATGAGCATTTGTTTATGGTGCAGCACATGACCAATTTTGTGACAAGTGCAGAAGAAAGCAATGATGTGTGGTATGTTGACTCAGGTGGAGTCAAACCACATGATGACAGGTCATGCAGAATGGATGCAGGATGCAAGGAAAAAGGAAAGACCAGGATTTGTGGAGACTGGTGATGATACTGCACATCCTATTGTGCATATTGGTAAAATTCCTCTGTTTGTGCAGGATGGGAAAAAGAAATACCTGTCTGATGTATTTCATGTCCCAAATATCACCAAGAACCTGGTTTCTATTGGTCAAATGGTTGAGCAGGGCTTGTAGGTCAGATTTAATCCTCATGGATGCTTTGTTGAGGATATGAAAAATAACAGTCGCTTGATAGCAAAAGGAAAGAAGAAAGGCAGGATGTTTACGTTGGATGCGGACATGCCTGAATTGAGTGCAGCAATGTTTGCACATGGGACCGGTGTAGTTGCAGATATTGATATTTGGCATAAACGCATTGGTCATGTTAATGTACAGCGACTTAAATCAATGCAGGCCCAAAATATTGTTGCAAGATTGCCTAAATTCAAGGTTGCAGAAATGCATAAGGTATGTGAAGCCTATCAATTTGGAAAACAGGCAAGGAAACCATTTCCTAGACATGTTCAAGAGAGTAAGAAGCCATTGGAATTAATCCACTTTGATGTGTGGACTACTAAAGCTGCATCTATTGGAGGCTGTCATTATTTTGTCACTTTTATTGATGACTACAGTAGAAAAGTTTGGGTGTATTTTATGAAAAAGAAAAGTGAAGTGTTTGGGCATTTCAAAGCTTTTAAACCTATCGGTGAAAAAGAAATAGGCCTGCAAATAAAATGCCTAAGGTCAGATGGAGGGGGAGAGTACCTCTCAAATGAGTTTGCAAGGTTCCTGCAGGAGCATGGCATAAAGCAGCAATATTCATGCAGTCATACCCCACAGCAAAATGGACTTGCAGAAAGGAAAAACAGGCATATTGGAGAGGTATCTCGGGCCATGCTAAATAAAAAAGACCTACCAGACTATTATTGGGCTGAAGTAGTTGCTATAGTAGTTTACATAATGAACAGGACTCCCACTGCAGCAATACATGGCATGACGCCAGAGGAGATGTATACTGGTAGGAAACCAGATATTTCTCATTTGAAAATTTTTGGTTGCATTGCCTATGTTTATGTGCCAGATGAGTTGAGGTCCAAGTTGGATCCAAAAGCTAAGAAGTGCATCTTTATTAGTTATTCTCTGCAGTAGAAAGGGTATAGATGCTATAACCCTTCTACTCGTAAGTTTACAGTGAGCAGAGATGTTGTTTTTGATGAGATGAGCAGCTGGTATAAACCAGTAAATGTGATTGATGATGTAGATGCACAAAATGGTAATGCTACACAGAATTCACAGCAGCAATCACAAAATATTAGTGGACCTGGAGTGTCCTCTAGCAGTGGTTCACATACTTCGTTCTTATCTATCATGCTGTTGATGTAAAATTTGGAAATTTTGTGGCTTATAGATGCCATGTGTGTATACAATGGTGTGATTAGTTGATGGAGTTCCTAGGGAGGCCTAGAGTTGTCCAAGGATAGCCTAAGAGGTTCCCAAGGATGGTTTAGATAGGGATATCAATATGAAAGCCTATGTCATGGTTCTAGTCCATTAGTATACTATGAAGATGATGATTCTATGGTTTTGGAATTGATGAGATATACTTTCTCTCTCTCAAAGTACTTGGCTATTAGATAGGTTGGGTTAGAGGTTTGCCTCTACTCTCCACAGTAGGGCACCTTTTTTTTGAATGTCTTTGTTGTCTACTTTGAATAGGGCCAAAAAATCTTGGTAGCTCCATGGACAAGATGCTCTTACTTCCTCTATAGAGAGAAAGTAAAGAGAGTCTTTCAAGGTTTTTTGTCTCCTTTCATTGTTGTAGTGAAACGTTTTTTTGTCCCCTTTCATTAGCTGCAATGGCCTTCCTAAAGATGAGCAAGAGAAAGATGTGTTGGGAATCAAGCTCTCGAATATTGTTCCTCTTGTGTGAGTAGGTGAATAAGATGAATCACTGACTCAACCATAGTTAGTTCTTATCTACTATGTATGGGTGTTGACCTTAGTAGTGTTCAATTGTATTGTGTGGGGTGAATATGAGCTGATTATGGAGGTGACTGTTGCTCCCTCCTGGTTGCTTTCTATATCTCTCTTCTTGTTTTTTCTTAATATGGTATCAGAGCTACCGTTCCTTGCCTTCTGGTTGCCCACTACTTATGGAAGCTTATGGGAGTGCTTCTCCTACTCTGAAGCTTCGAAGTGATGAGAAGAGATCTCGTTTTTTGGACTAAAGTAGCAATTTCCAGCTTCTGTTTGGCTGGGGAGCTATCCAATTGATGTCTTCTTACTAAGGGGAACGCTATTACCCATAGGTTGCTCGTGGGAGATGTATTTTGACAAAACACAACTCGTTTTTACTGTTTGGGTGTGATAGAACGGAGCTGATCTCTTTTTTTGGACAACTACTACTTAGTTTGAGCCAAGCCAGAGGTATATACAGTAGTAAGAAGCAAAAACATCTCTCCAAACCTCATCGCCCAGCTCTCTGGAGGTTGTTTGTGAAACGTCTCTCCAAACCTCATCGCCTAGCTCTTTGGAGATTGTTTGTGGCTGGAAAAAACTCTCCTACATCTCCTATCAAGTGAGGAGAACCTTTAGCTTGTAGATCTCGTTTTTTTGCTCCTAGACAGCTTTTGGAGACTTCAAAAGTGATATACGACTTGCTTTCTTCCTTTTCTAGCACCCCAAAGTTGGAGGCAAGTATACAAGCTCCAACTTTGCTTTTGGAAGCAAGTTCATTTGGATTTACTGTCAAAAGGTATGAGCGTGGGAAAATCAAAAAAAGTCACAGTTTACAACTTACTGTCAAATTGTCAGATGCAGTTGCAGGCATGATATTGCAATGTTCATGGATATATGTGATGGTATTTGGATGCCCAGTGGTTGGATGTTAATATCAAGTAGCTTGAGAGATGCTATGCCTTGCCAGTGATAGTAGCAAAGTGGCATTTTGAGTCCGGTTGATCCATTGAACTAGTGACTAGAAGTTTCCGGACTGCTGTCAAAAGTGTGCAGGTGCCTATTTTTAACAGCAAATAACAGTGAAACCTTACGAAATTTAGACCTGCACTAAATTGGAAAGTTGTAGACTTTGGATTGGCTACAATTTGTTTATTGATCGTTTTTGCATCTGAGGTAACATGCGAAAGTTATTGACTGTGCAAGATAGCAAAAAGTTGTAGAAATTTGTTGTTGGAAACCATGGCTAATGCTGGACTAGGTAGTGACAACATTACACAGATTGTTGGAGAGAAGTTGGATCAAAATAATTATGCCATTTGGAAGTTTTTGATGGAAAATTTCCTGATTGGAAAAGGGTATTGGGATCTCATTACTGGTGATGAGGCAAAGCCTGACATGCTTGTCAAGAATCCTACTCAGGAGCAAATGAAGAGCCATAAGGCTTGGTTAGAGAGAGCACGGAAGGTGCTACACTGGCTTTCTCTTTGTATTTTGTATGCCATGGTCATGCAGATTATGAGTTGCACATCCCCCAAGAATGCCTGGTATATCTTGACGAGGTATTATGGCACCACAACAAGTGCCAGAAAGATACAGTTGAAACAAAAATTTAACAATATGTCAAGAAGGGGGAGAACGATACAAGAATATGTGACTGATATCAAAACTATAGCTGATCAATTGGCCTCTATTGATGCTCCTGTGGATGATGATGACATGGTTGTAGTCACTCTGAATGGACTTGGTCTCGATTATAAGTCATTTGACACTTCTATTTCTGTGAGACGAAATATGCCGGATTTCAATGAGCTAGTTGCTCTTTTGATCCATGAGGAAGTGAAGCTTGGGTTGAATACCAATGGCAGTAGCTCAAGGAATAGTGATGCAGTGTTCTACTCTAATCAGAGAGGCCGTGGTGGACGACACAGAGGTTCATTTTGTGGTAGAGGTGATGGCAGGCACATCCCTAAAACCCCTAGTCAGTCACCTCAGAGAGGAGGTGGAGCCTTTAGAGGTAGGGGAAGAGGTGCTTCTCATGGTAGAGGTACTTGGCAGCAACCGCAACAAACAGTGCATAATCCTAATAGTGATAAGACATGTCATTATTGTGGCAAGGTTGGCGACTGTTTCAAGAAGCAAGCAAATCAAAGAGGAAAGGCGAATCAGCATGGTCATTTTGTCTCTTCTAGTCATGCGCATGAGACATCCTCAGATCAGCTATTTGCTATGATGCATGTGCAGGATCATAAGCCTACTGATGGTGGCTTGGATGAATATATGGTATATTGATTCAGAAGCATCTAATCACATGACACCACATGGAGAGTGGTTTGATGAGATGACTCCTAGTGTGCATGGTTATGTTTACAAAGGAGATGATACACAGCATGACATTACACACAAGGGTGTTGTGCCTCTAGTGATGCATGATTGTCAGACCAAGAAGCTGCATGAAGTGTTGCATGTGCCTTCGATCACCAAGAACTTGTTGTATGTTGGACAAATGGCTGAGCAGAACTTGCAACTCCGGTTTAATAAGGATGGATGCTTCATTGAGGAGTTTGGTAATGGCTGCAAGTTGATTGCGAAAGGGAAAAGGCAAGGAAGAATGTTTACTTTAGATGCAGGCATGCCGGAACTAAAGGCTGCCATATTTACCCATGGTACGAGTGGTCTCTGATTTGGAAATTTGGCACAAAAGGATTGGTCATATTAATATTCAAAGGCTGAAAATATGCAGCAAAGAGGCATTGTCGATGGCTTGCCAAAGTTCAAGTATACTGCTTTAGAGCATGTTTGTCCTCCATGCTTGTTTGGAAAATGATCAAGGTTGCCATTCACTAAGCATCTACAGGAGAGTAGTAGACCTTTGCAGTTGATTCACTCTGATGTCTGGGGTCCCGCACACACTACCTCAATGGGAGGCTCATCATATTATGTTACATTTATTGATGATTTCAACCGATATACATGGCTGTATTTTTTGAAGCACAAGGATGAGGTGTTGCCAGTATTCAAAAATTTCAAGAAAGTGGTTGAGAAGGAGTTTCATGCATATATTACCTACTTGCAGCCAGATAATGGGGGTGAATATGTATCTAATGCCTTTGATGATTTCCTGGCCTACCCTCATACCCCTCAACAAAATGGAGTGGCTGAGCAAAAGAACAGAGTTCTTGTGGAGGCCGCAAGAGCCATGTTAAATGAAAAGTATCTACTTGACTACTATTGGGTAGAAGCAGTTGGGACTGCGGTTCAAGTGTTGAATAGAACCCCCACAGCTGGCATTCATATGATTACTCCATATGAGAAGTTGTATAGGCAGAGTTCTGATATCCGTCATCTTAAAGTGTTTGGAAGTTTGGCATATGTGCATATACTAGATGAACAGGAACGAAAGTTGGATCCCAAAGCTGAAAGATGTGTATTTATTGGCTATGCACAGAACCGGAAGGGTTACAAATGCTACAACCCATCGACCAAGAAGACTATGGTGAGTCGGGATGTTGTTTTTGATGAGCTGGAATCTTGGTATGGCAAGCCAAAAGTGGCTGTTCCAAATGATTCATCTGCAGGTCATGCATATGATAAAAATCAGCAAATTAGTACATCCATATCTGGGCCTACATCTACTAGTTCTACTACAGTGAATCCTTAGTCTGGCAGGTTATGCAATTCCACTGACACTGCTATGTCAGTGAGGGGGAGAGATAAAGGGAAAGCCAAGGTTGTTGAGGTGATTTTGCAAGCTGAAAATGATGTCCCTGAGCATCAAATTGTGGCTATGATTCGTCATGTAGTGACAGTTTGGGTAGTGAGCTGGGTATACCATCTGTATCTATACCTGGAGTGAAGGGAAGTAGGTACATACCTCCTCATGAACGAGGAGAGTCAGGCACCCCAATGAGAAGGTCACAAAGAGTCAAGTATCATGTTGCCAGGTTAACTTATAGTAGTTATGCTACTCGGCATTATGCATATATGACAAAAGTTATGGGACATATTGAGCCAACTATCTTTGGTGAGGCTATGCAACATGGTCATTGGCGGAATGCCATGGATGAGGAGATGGATGCCCTTGCCACTAATCAGACTTGGGATTTGGTGGAGTTGCCTGAAGGCAAGAATCCTATTGGTTGCAAATGGGTCTACAAAGTAAAATGCAAGTCTGATGGATCAATGGAAAGGTATAAAGCAAGGCTGGTTGCCAAAGGGTATGCATAGCAGTATGGGCTAGACTATGAGGAAACTTTCAGCCCTGTTGCCAAGATGGCAACTGTGAGAACTGTCATAGCATGGGTTATTGCAAATGGCTAGAAATTACAGCAAATGGATGTCAAGAATGCTTTCCTAAATGGTGACTTGTTGGAGGAAGTCTATATGGTTCAGCCCGAGGGTTATGTGCACCCTGACTATCCCAACTATGTTTGTAGGTTGAAGAAAGCTCTCTATCAATTGAAGCAAGCACCTAGAGCATGGAATGAAAAGATCAGTAGATACCTGTAGGAGCTTGGTTTTGTAGTTGGGAAGGCTGATCATTCACTGTTCACAAAGAAGACAATTGCTGGATATGTTGTGATTGTGATTTATGTTGATGATCTGATTTTGACTAGTAGTGATGATGATGGCATTGCTGAAATTAAGAGCAAGCTGAAAATGGAGTTTGATATGAAGGATCTAGGGGACTTGAAGTTCTTTCTTGGCATAGAGGTGTTGAGAAAACCAGATAGCATTTGGCTTATGCAGAGGCAGTATGCCTTAAATATGTTGGACTCAGTTTGGCATGAAGGATTGCAAACCAATGGATATCCCCTTAGATCAAAACTTGAAGATGATGGCTGATTCTGGAGCTGAGATTGATGACATTACCATGTATAGGCAAATGGTTGGAAGCTTGATTTATCTGACTATTACCAGGCCTGATTTAATATATGCTGTGGGAGTCGTTAGTCAGTTTATGCAGAAGCCACGGAAGCCTCACTTGGATGCAATGAGAAGGATTATGCGCTATGTCAAGGCAACATATCAGTATGGACTCTTTTATGAGTATGGAAAGGATATAGAACTGGTTGGATACACAGATGCAGATTGGGCAAGATGTGCCTATGACAGGAGATCCACCAGTGGTTATGCATTCAGCCTTAGTAGTGCAGTGGTGAGTTAAAGTAGTAAAAAGCAACCCACAGTGGCATTGTCTAGTACAGAAGTAGAGTACAGAGGTGCAGCATTGGCTGCATGTGAGATTGCTTAGCTTCAGAAGCTTTTGCAAGATTTGGGACTGCATGTGGAAAAACCAATCAGACTTTATTGTGATAACAGGAGTAGTGTGCAGTTGGCAAGTAATCAGGTTTATCATGCTAGAACTAAGCATATTGAGGTACACTACCATTTCATCAGAGAGATGGTGTTATCAAAGAAGATTGATCTCATACATGTGAAGATTGAAGATCAGGTTGCAGATATCTTTACCAAGTCATTGGGTAGAGATAAGTTTACATGCTTTAGAGTGCTACTTGGTGTTATGCTCCCTACTTGAGCTTGAAGGGGAGTGTTGGGAATCAAGCTCTCGGTTATTGTTCCTGTTGTGTGAGTAGGTGAATAAGGTGAGTCACACTGACTCAACCATAGTTAGTTCTTATCTACTATGTATGGGTGTTGACCTTAGTAGTGTTCAATTGTATTGTGTGGGGCGAATATGAGCTGATTGTGGAGGTGACTATTGCTCCCTCCTAGTTGCTTCCTATATCTCTCTTCTTGTTTTTTCTTAATAAGATGTTGATCTTACCTAAAACTTTGTAAAGTTTCAAGGTACCCCAAATTATCCTGAGCAAATCACTTGTAGATTTTTGGCCTCAAGAGCCGATTGTAAGCTTTCCCCACAAAATGCTTGTGGGAGCTCTAGCATGACTCCTCATCATGAACCCCTTGCTCGATCTAGCCTTGCATAATATACTTAAGTGGATCCAATTCTTTTTGTTGTTGGTATTCAACCCATGTATGACTTTCGCAACTTCTTAATCTACCACTTCAGCCACACATTCATGAAATGTGTCTCTCCAATAGTTTTTGCTAATATTACTCCATCTGGGCCTGAGGAGATTGCAAAGTGCAAACAGGTCCCTCCTAAATTGGTTGTAGGTATTTGAAGATACGTGGATCATGTTTGAATTGGGGGGGCGGGGGGTATTTCTTTTTTGGATCCATGAGATACACACATGTTTCCAATATCCATTTTGCTCTAAAAACCCATTTTAGCATCACGGATTAGCCACACGAAGGTGGAGTTCCTTGATATTGATTCCCCTCATTCTCTAGAAAGAATAAAATACTCCCTAGCTACTATGCATACGATTTAAGCATCCTAATTCCAAGGGGCTTATGTATATCAATAATTTTTTCCCAATTGCTCGATTATGACTTTGTCTTAATATTGCTCGCGGTTGGATTATGTTCAATTCACTATTTTATGTTAAATGTAATTGAAGTCTAATTTCAAATGCTCTAATTGGAGTTAAGTCCTCCAAAGCCCACCTTTTCTAAGTGCGGGTAAGGCCCAAGGCAAGGGTAATGCAAATAAAAGCCCACTTTTGTAAGTGGAGGGTAAGGGTAATTGATTTGCATTGCAAATAGCTCTCTAAAATAAAGACGATGAATGAGACTCATTGTTCACATAGAAGTGGTAATGGTCCTAAAATTGTTTGTAAATGAAGTTCTGCTCGAGACATGATTATTTCTATTTGGGTTGATTGGGTTGTTGCAAAACTGGTGCCTTTGCTTTTTCTCTCCATGAGTGTACATGCTCTGCTGTCTTGAGCTATGAGTCTCTATGGACGAGGATAGTGGTGGTGGCCCTGGGTTATTTCGATGGGAGAAGAGCATGAGTTGTGAAGGGAGGCACGTGGGTGTTGGCAAGAGGCGGTGAAAACAAGGGCTAAGGACTTAGGGGAGTCCTCTAAATGCTAAGGTGATGTGTAATAAGCCTAGAAACTATAAACCAAGATTTTTCGTGATCTTTTAGCTTGTGTTCTGCATACAATATGCAAATATGCAAATGAAGGGAAGTTCCTTCTTTTTCTTGTTTTCTGCAAATCACCTCATATCATATGCAATCTATGCAAAAAACCAGTTGAGTGATTGTCCCTTCTTTTTCTTGTTTTCTGCAAATCCACTGATTCATTCCTTATTTGCATATGCAATCTATGCAAAAAACCAGTTGAGCTCACAATCTCTCTCTCTTCTTTTTTCACCTTCAATCCCAGAACCAATTCTTCGTTTCAATCCTCCCCTTCATCATCTTTTCATTTCCTTCCCTATCATGGCTCTCGATCACCCCCCCCCCAAATGGCAAGGCCAGCTTCACGTCGTCGTTGCAGCTCCCTTAGAACATGTCTGGCTTATCGCCTCTGATTGCTGTGGCCTTCCCAAATGGATGCCCATGGTGGAATCCTGTGAACGCCTTGAAGGCGAGGATGGGAAACCGGGTCTCGTTCGGTTTCTCAGTGGAGAAATGTTTCCGCGTTTGCAAGGCGAGAAGTCGTGGATTAAGGAGAAATTGCTGGTTATGGATCCCTTGAGCCACCAGTATACTTATTCGATGGTAGATGGGAACATTGGAATTGTGGGTTATGTGAATACAGTGCAGTTTTTTGACTTTGGAGATGGAACGACGCTCGTGCACTGGCTGTTCGAGGTTGATCCTGTTCCCGGTGGCACAAAGGAGGCCATAATTGAGTACCTTGCTTTTCTGTACAAAAGCTCCTTGAAAAGGCTTGAAGTTGCGGCATCCTGTGTGCTAGAGGATCAGGCTGCAGACGCGGAAGAATCTATAGAGGTAGAACTGATGATGCAAGGTGAGAGACAATGAAAACAATTCATGCATGCAGAGCAGCAGGTTTTTTATCTTTCTCCCCTACCTGAGGAGGATCGTGAGGACTGGTTGAATGGCTGCGCGCATGACCCACTGGCTAATAATCAACAGCAAGCGATGAAGTATCAGATCTGAAGATCACAACTGTGATATTCCTTACTTGACAGGATCTAGCTGCATCTCTCCGTACTACAGCGACGTAATCAAAGCACACAAAACAATATCGAGACTCACGGATACATGTTTCTACTCAGGAGCCAAGCACTACATAGAATAATTCCTTATCAGCTACTCTTGCATTTGCTGCTTTACAATATCAAGACTCACCTAAACACAGATACGTGTTTCTACCCAGGAGCCAAGCACTACAGGGAAATTCCATATAATAATTACTTATCAGCTGCCCTTGCATTTTCTGCTTTGCCTAGCTCTTCCTGACCATCGATCCACTACTACGGTGCTATCAGTGATATTACCATCTTCCCCTTGGCATTTGAGGTTTGCTAGTAAAAATATGTGCTTTTGTTAATCAGGGACAGTAAAGTAACACCAATTTTGTATGGGCGTGTGATTGGAGTATTATAATGCTCTTCAATATCCTGGCTTTCGAAATATGGGCTCGTTGCAGATGTGTTCATATGGTATATTCTGGGTCCTGTCTACTCGAACCTCTTGCTTCAAGCCATGTGCAGGTTACCCCTGCAGGAGCATGTCTTGCTATGATGGATTTTCACTACTGTGCTCTGGTACAATCGAAGGGTAGCTTATGAAACAGTCTTTTGCTTGGATTACAGTCTCTTTTCTTTGGATCATTGCTCGTGCAACAACTAGTGTGCTCTCGGCGATCCAATAACAATTGAAGGTTGGAACAGTCTTGTGCTTGTATTTGATTGCTGTACTTTTCGATAGAAGGTTAGTGAACTCGTATAATTTAGATTGATAACTTCTAGAAACTTTTGAAATCGTATGTTCAAAAGTCAAGCATTTAACCAACTAGAAATTTCATTGATAGAAATCAAAGCATCTGCACTACGAGTTGTTCAATGAAGTGGTGCATCAAAATAAAAATATTCAACCCCCACAGACATTGATGGTCTTTTGTATATATGCCATTTTCTCCTCGTGGGCACCTCTACATCCCCTGGTAGAAAGAAGCCTTTATGATTCAAACTCTCAACCTCATCTATCTTAATCTAATTGTACATTTTTACAGCTCTTGGAAATCGGCTTCTCTTATCTTTATTTCTATTTTGAAAGTCAAAATCATTTACTTCATTTCTAGGATCCCATTAAGGAACACGTTGTTAGTAGCTTCCCTTAAGTGTGACCATATAATCTACTGTTTTGTTCTTAAATATTGAGTGTTATTATTTAGTAAGTCATGCATATTTGTCCATATTTCAAATTCGAATTGGAGCAAACTAAGGCATAATGTTTAGAATTTTAAAATTAACACCTTTAAATCTGTCCCAGTTTATAATATGTAAATGACTATGTACAATAGCATTAGTATGATAAGTCATTTGGTTCAATGAGGGTTGAATGAACTACAATGGGGGAATCCAAAAGCAATCTTCTAAGGAATATTTGTCTTGTTTGTGGACTTAGTCACACTAATGTAGTTGTTGTCCGCTGAGATTACAGCACGCTATTACAGTGCTGTCCTTAAGAATTGAGAACTATTGTGAAGGGATAAATGAAGATGAGGTGGATTGTGAGGGGATGTTGGGCCAAGCTAAGGTACATATGAAGCCAAAGCCATTACTTGGCAGCATGGACTCCGAATCATCGGGGGCTCCTTATAGCATATCCTGGATCAGCATTCAACTCATCCAAGCAAACCAAGCATTTCAAACCATCCCTACTGGACATGGGTAGAGCGGTAGAGCCTGGCCCTTTTTATGCTAAGGACGAGGCACATAATACAGCAAAGAGAATTATTATGCTAAGGACAAGGCATAAGCAGTAGAGCAAAAAGAATTAGTTATGAGCTGTAAACTCTCATGGGGTTGATATATTCAAAAGTTCCAGTCATTACATTATGCAAGTGGGATCAGAACTATAGTGTGATTTTTTCAAGAGCAAATACAAGTCAGTCTGACCATCCATGCAAGCCACTGTAACATTAACAGGAGCTCACATGCTTCGCTTCCACACCATAAGAAACCCCTGTAGAAGACTTTCAACTGTAACCATAAGAGACTTCTGTAGAAGACTTCCAACTTCATATAGTCTTATCATGGCATCACATGACTAAAAGAAACAAAACTATATAGATCTTCACATGTCCGTGCATATGCTACAGCGATTATCCAGTAATTACATATGAGCATCCTACACAGAGAGAAGAACACTGAGCATGCTGCAACACGGACCAGTAGATACATCCGCAATTGATCAGTCATATCAGGAAGTCACTTCAGTGGCCCATTCAACTCCTCAAGATCCCATAGACAAGTATAGCAGGTGTACCATCCACCAAAGGCAGCAGGGTATATGTCTTGTATCATCCTATATTTACTAGGAGGTTACCATTATAGTCAGGACCTATACTTGAAACCAGCACTTATCCTTTAGAAATTGTAAAACCTCCGTTCAATTAAGCTGTTGACAATCACAGCCCCATACATCACATGATTATACTGTAGCTTCTCATCATAAGTTCCGTGCAATAAGCTCACATGTTGTGAAGTATTACAATTAGAATTACAGGAAATTTAGAATTACAGCTTTAGACTAAAGCAACATGTAATTTTAGACTTAAACTTATAATTATATATCAAACGAGACAGAAAAGGCTATAGGGAATTTTTAACCTCCACAAATACAAAAAAAGTAAAGAAAGACTAGATTAATCATTTGTATCCTACCCTAACATCAATATCACTCATAAATATAGAGAGTAGGTCAAATGGCACGCCCAAACAACCCACGCTTGTTTGTTGCCTTCGTAGCATCCTCCATGATAAGCATCCAAGCGTTATGACAACATATATCTGTATCAAGCGAAGGCTTGGTAAGCGATTTCACATCCCAAGATATATATGAGACCAGCATTATATCCATAGTCTACACCAAATGCAGTTGAAACCCTTATGAATGGAGGAATATTTAGTTCAAGTGTAAAGCAATGTATTCATAAATAGTGCTGATCAATTCATATAACCAGATTAGGATGACTTGAAGTACTATAGAAACAACTAGATCAGGAGGACTTGGACGACTTTAGAAACAACTAGATGGGAGAGGATCTATGTGCCTTGAGAAACAACTATATCTATAAGCATTAAAGATGAGAATTTATGAGCAAAAGATCTAGTGAACAAAACCCAAGCGAGCATCCGAACTAAAATAAATGTGGGTTTGAGCCCAGCTGCTACCTGCTGCCATTCTAATGGAAGTTAAGATTTATTTTTGACATCGTGTTGAGAACGTCATCGTGTGCATAACTAGGTAATGGCTTGAGTGAAAGTTAAAATGCATGTGTGCTATAATGTATGTCAAATAGACTAGTCGCAAAGCAAAGAGGAAGTGCGGGCATGCTTGGTGAAAAGGCCAAAGATGCGGCCATGAACCGCCTTTGTTCACCGAACGGTAGGGAAAGGCAATCACCCCAGCATAGGCAGATGCTAGGGTGTCGTGCGTAGCTATACCATTCAAATCACTCTGAAGAAAAATGCTGAATGAATACTAGCATTGGTAGATCGAATTACTGGCTGCTTTTTACAGTAGAGATAGGGCCCGAATCATTTGATTTTTTCTGTTGTAGTCCTCCGTATTATGAGGAAACAAGTCTTATGTAATCCTCCTTATTACTTTGATATATCTATATGTATCTAATATATAATTGACAATGTATATTTATTATACGTATATATACATTTATCAATGACATACTTACACCGAGCGCGGTCTCTCTCTCTCTCTCTCTCTCTCTCTCTCTCTCTCTCTGTGTGTGCATACATATGTCACCTGCAAAAAATTCCCAATATGAGGCTTGAAAAAAACTAGAATGCTTGGCCAGCTGCTAAGTATATTGAAAGTAGCTAATAATAGGCCAGTTGATCTAACGGCTTAGAATGTGCCACATGGCTTTGTAGGATTTTAGAGTTTCATAAAACGCTCTAGTGTTGGCCAAGTAAAGAAGAAATTGGCAACACAGTCGTCTCCACTCCCCACCCGTGCTAATTAATGCCCCACTCTCCCCAAAGACCTTTGATGAGAACTACCAATAAGTAAGCAAGAGCTCATCAGGATTTTTGAGAAACTTGGCATTCTAAGGACAAAATAATCCCCTTTCATTGCAGCTAGATTCTTGGAGCTCAAAGACATTTCCATCAGCAGTTGTGTGGCAGCAATGAGCGATAAAAAAGGAAACCAAACAAGCTTCGAAGACTTGTTCCTCATAATTTTTAGAAAAGAAAATTAATTAAGTAGGATTCAAAACTCCATGGTACCGCTCATCAGTGCCAAGTGATTGAAAATTTCTATTATACCTCTCACCACCACTGGTAATGCATATTTGTTATAAGCTTTGTGAAGTATGGTTTGCCTTTACAATTCTTGGGAGTTCTTTTGTGTATTTGCGTGTGTACTAGGATGTCGCTTAAAGCTCACTACTCTCTATGGAGCAAGTCTTCTATGTTAAGTGGTCCTTTTGTTCCCATCTTTTCTTTCCTTTCTAATGTTGAAACTATGTTGTAGACCGAGTTTGTGTCAAAGAGCCAAACCTCCATAGAGAGCCTATCATTAATATGAAAAAAAACGATCCCCCTCCCCAAGCATAAGACTCGAGAAGCACCACCAATTATAATAAAGAATGCTTTTGATGCACCAGGTGAGCAAAGAGATGGGCTTACTTACCATTTTTGTTTTCCCCATTTTTAGCCTTTGGGGCAGGGTCGTTGGGGGCTGGGTGTCTCCTTTCACCTAGGAAAACTCGTCTCTTATTTTGAATTATTGTTAGGGATTTACCCTTTAGAACAATATCTTTCTCTATTGGCTTAGGAGAAAGGACTTCTTCTTCAAATTCTCCCCCTCCTCTATGTCTATCATCATTGCATCTTTTAGATTTAACACAACTTAAAACTCTTGAGACCACAACCAAGTTTCACTATCATCATTGCATCTTTTTTAATTAACTCAACTTCAAACTCTTGATACCAACCACGTCTGACTGCCTCACCTTATATTTCCTCAGCATTTTTGTTATCCATTCATCAATCTTTTGATTCTTTAAGAGAGAGAGAGAAAGAGCATTATAATTGGTCAAAAGTTATCAATATTATCGTAACTAATTTAATTGAGTGCATGTTGAGGTGGAATGTATAATTTAAAATAAAAAGGTTGTGACAAGCTCTCACTGGTGCTCACCCTTCCACATGGATGCCCTCACAAGTCCATAACATAGGAGTCTACAAGCTAAATATATTATATGATTAGGAAAGAAGGATGGCATGACAAGAACCTTTGTGCTAGGCCCCCATTTATCCTTCTAGTTAGCATTTATGTGTTTAAAATTTGGAAAAGGGTCCAAGCCTATTACTCACCCAATCCGAACATAGGAGATTGGGTCTTGATCCTTGTGAAAATAGAGTTAAGGAATGTTCAATCCAAGTGAAGGTATTGGCTCTTTATGTTCACACTAATTCTCTAGAACCAAACAACTTCACAAGCTATATTTATAGTAGCACCATGCTCACCTTTTGTCGAGGATAATGCACTATGGGTTGATTTACTATGAAATGGTTGTGGAGCCAAGTTAGAAAGCAAAACCACTAATGGATCTTTTGCCATCCATGCTATCAATCCAATCTTCATCTGTGTATGTTCATAATTGAAGCCAAAGTCGATGGTTCTTTTTACATGTTTGAGCATGCGTGGAGATCAACCCCTCCAGTGGTTTCTTTCAAAGGCCACCCTTGGAAAAGGAGCTCCATAGTGGGCTATCCTACCATCCTTACACTCAAGAAATAGCTTAGCCATAACTTCATAAAATGCTTAGTTTGATACATGCAACTTTACTAAATGGTGCAAAAACAATTTTAAATATCTAAATTATGTCTTGCCGATTGATTTGATATATTACATGACCCAATTTGGGTTTGTCAATCAAAGGATATAGGTTGTCAAATTTTAGTTATTTGGCGATTAGGATGGATTTTCCCCAAATAGCAAGAATGCCTTGGACGCCCAGCTTTTTATCCACAAACCAAAATGAGTGCCTAGTTTTCTAGAGTTCGCCTTTGAAAGAGTTACTACCCTCTTCATTCATTGCATATACTAGCTAAGTACACAAAGAGCATTAGAGAGACTTGGTCTATTAATTGCCAAGTATTGAGACTATCGATAACTAAGACTTGGTCTTGTAATTGCCAAGTCAATGAGACTACGAATAAGTTGACAACACTTCCTCAAATCTATGCTTGATGAATCTGCATATTGTGACAACTTGATATTGCATTCCACTAGAGTGTTGAAGGACTTAGCATTCGGCATGTGGAATTGTTTCAAAAGCTTTTCACTCTCCATTGTGGTACTAATGGCTCCCCGCACTAGAAAACTTGCTCGTCGCACTAGCAAAGTTGCTCATAGATTTGGGAAGCTTTTACTTCCAAAATGTGGTGCATTCTACATCAAGAAGTGAGACAAAAGAGTATTATATAGTTCTAAACTAGTATTCCATTTATGCATGCAATGAATGACCCGTGTACAGAATTACAAATAGTCCTTTGAGCTATAAATTAAAAATTTTCTCTACATCCAAGCATGAGAAATCCTATAAGTATGCGTGTATGTGAAAAGAATCTAAAGCCCTGGAATCTATCATGCTTCTATATTTGTAGCCTAGGTCTTGTATTTCAAACTCCCCCATTGCAAATTCAAAGAAGTTACCTAAACCTTGGACTCTACAACCCAAGGGAGCTATCTCCAAATATCCTAAAGGACATTGGTGGCCCATTGTCCCACTATGCCCATCCAATGTGGGTCTATTGTCCTAGCAAATGCCCCTCTAAACCCCGAACCTCTGTGGGGTGATATGTATGTCGAGGAAAATTTTGCAAGTCTAGTAAAATGAATGTTTTTTTATGTTCTTGCAAACTATCAATTGTATCAGATGACGGATTCTCCACTTGGAAACAAGAATGGCCATATTCACATGTTGATGATATGTATGTGAAGAAAAAATGTGCAACTAACACCGACATCCGTATATCCCCCCATCAGATCAACACAAACTTTGCAAGGGTATTAAAGCAAGTGTTTTCAATGTCCTTGTAAGGAATGAGGTGCATCTGGTACTGTATGTACTGCTAGGAAGGCACTGTATCCCCATCCACATGTGGATCATAGTTTTGTCACGAAATTAAGACCGTATTAGGAAAAATGGGAAAATCCCATGAAATTGGAGCTGTCCAATTTGGTTTTCAAAGATGAAAATGTGCTCTTTTTTGTTCAAGTTTTGTTTTTAAGTTAGTGGCTTCTTGCATGTTTTCTCTTGATTTGTGGAATGTTTACAAAGGTCGATTTGTTTTGCATGCTTATGTTTATGATGTTCTATATGTTCAATGTGTTTATGATGGGTACATCCATTACAAAGCATTGCAAATCATGCAATTATTTCCATGTGATGACTAGCTTGAGACTCATATTGCCATGTATATATACTCGCTCGTCATTTTGTTCTCTTGATTCATGCAAACTGATTGTTGATTTGAAAAGCGAAATGAGGTTTGCCCAACTAATTTTGACACCCCTCCTATGGCCTTTATATCTTTTTGCACCAATATCCAAGGCACACATGTGTCAAGGGTCTTAATCTAAATTAACAAAAGTCAAAAGAATGTGTTGGTGTCCACATCTTTGGGCTTGCCCTTATAGCCATGGATCATCATTGAATAAAGCATTGCATTGGGCTGTTGTTGGATTGGACATGACATTGTCAGTGTGGGAAGCTTGAGCACCCATGCCACTCACCATCACTAATGCTAAATGCATGCCTCTTTGTATAGAACATATTCATCTAGCTGTTATATGAATCAATGGCCTCGATGGCAAGGTTTCTATTCAAGGCTGCGCTCCCAGGTAGCTCATGGAACTTGTATAGTGCTTGATGTGGTGAAGGCAGACAGTTCAAGGACATGGAAGACCACTAGAAATTATAGGTAGGTTTAGCTTACGGCCCTTTGGCTTCTCCAGCTTTGGTTTGCTCAGCGTGGGCCCATTGACTTGCATGCCTTTGTGCTTTGGATGGCCAGTAGTCATGTTGGTTATTGGGTGAAGACTAGAGAATGTAGGTGGGGGCTTGGAGAGTGTGGAGACAAAGGAGCCAGTGCTCTCACTTCACTTGAGAATGTAGAAAGTAAGCTCTCGTACCTCGGGGGTTTATATATGCACAATTCTAGGGCTTGCCTCCCCACTGGCTTTTTCATGGTTAGTTCACTCCCCCCTTGATGCCTCTCCTTTCTATGATTAGGCCCTCCCACTCAAAATTATGACTAGCTAAGGTAGTACCTTTGTAGGAGATTGTACCCAAATTTTGAACTCCCCTTGGTCATGATTTCGCATGATTGACCCATTAATCCTAACTTACATGTAACACCTCCTTTAGGTCAATGGCCACATTTATGCACTTCAAGACTTCATGAATTCTGACTGGGTGAATTTCACCTATAGCCAGCTTGATCTTCATTCCATTAATTTGCTTTGTCAATTTGATTCCATCTAGGTCCTCTAGAGTAGCCATCCCATTCTCAAAGAACTTCTTAATTCAATAGGACCCCAGCCATGTCTGATTCTGTAGGCTTTGCTTCACCACTCTTAAGGAACACTATGCAATAGTATGTCCTTGAGGGTTCATTTCTTGATGCCATGCCTTCCCTCTTTGCTGGATTAAGCCTTGCATCTTGACTACCCTTAGCTTGACTTTGTTGGTGCTAGAAATTTTTTCTAGCCTCTTTGTGTTTGGCTTCTTCTTGACTACTTCTATACCATATGCCATGCCTTACTTCTTGCTAGATTATGCTTCACATCCAAGCGCCTAACTTCATCGATTTTGTGGACAATCCATCAGTCACTTTGCGACGGCTTCTTCTTGGCTATTCATGTGTTGTATAACCACCCAACTTGGCACAAGAAATTCCATTGCTATGAATACTTCTAGACCAAATGCCATGCCTTCCTCCTTTTTTGGATTACACCTTACATCCAAGTGTTCTTAGCCTCTTAGCCTAACTCCATTGAGATTGTGGACAATTCGGCGAGCCTCCTTGCGATGGCTTCTTCTTGACCATTCACGTGCAGTACAACACTCTTAAGCTTAGGACAAGGAATTCCATTAGTAGGACTGCTTTGAGATGAAATGCTGCTGGAATGGGATATATCATATGCATCATTGTAAACTTGAATGCCATTCAGTAGGCCTAAGAGTGCTATTTGCAGCTTGTGATCCCAATCATTTCGGTCTCATGTCCTAGATGAGGCATTCCATCATCACTATGTCGACAATGACCAAATTGATGAACTAAACCCGTTGGTTGGACACGATCTTGATGGAACACTTGAATCAAAAGATAAAGTTTTCATTCAAGAACCGTGTTGTGCTATGGGCTATGTTGTCCTTGAGGGCCTTTACTTCCTATTTGTGACATAATTGGTTTCCATCACAATGTACTTGTTTCTTGCTGGATGTGTTGCCATGTTGAATAGACTAATGAAGCCGAATCCCCACTTCTAGAATGGTTCCCATGGATAGTATGGTTGCAACAACATCCGACCTTTGAAGTCTATGGCCTTTCAATTCATCAACATGCATCATAGTTTTTTATGGCCTTGGAAGTCTATGGCCTTTCAATTCATCAACATGCATCATAGTTTTTTATGTGCTTTGCCACATCAACATAGACAATGCACCACCATATTCTTGCACTCTAGATCTTTCAAACAATGACCTCAATGGAGAACTGCCCGCATAGGTAACCCGTTTCGTGGCCTTTGACTGGGTACTTCAATGATGTCTATGAAATTATTTGCCCTTCACCCTTGCTTGCATCTTCAAGGAATGTCATTGTCCAAAGATATCAGATAGTCTCTTCATGCTTGTCTTTGTACATTGACATCGCGAATAGGTTAGCTTCAGCAAAGCTATCATCGATTCTTGTAGATTTTTTATGCTTGGTTTGAGAAACAGTAGTCTCCATTATGTGATGAACTTGGATTGTGGATGATCTTGAAGCTAAATTCTTGGAGAAGTAGCATACATAAAACCAAACATGGCTCCATGATGGTCTTGCATAATGAACTAGAACACACTAGGGAGGCTCAAATACAACCGCCATGACGAGAAGAATTTGATAGAAGCAAGGGATGATCTTTCCGTTACAAAATAGGCAAGAGTACAACATCGCTTCATCCATGTAAGTACATTGTCATCATCTCATTGATGCAATACAATTTCCAATCACCTATTTTCTTTCCATACCACTCTTCTACCTTCTCTAGCATCACAAGTTCCAACACCTCTCCTTGATGCTAGGATGGTCATAACCATGTCCTATGTCATTATGAATGTAGTGTGAACTTACAATAATAAATCCCCCCCTCCCCACCTTCCTTAGTCCCTCGTATCTTTTGCTTTTTTTAATTCTTCCTAAATGCTTTGTTTAATTCTTCCTTGCACTTACAATACCATCATTGTGAAATGACACATTATCTCCCAATGATGCAGCAATGTAGCCGAGTACTTTTTCATTACTTACCTCCCATTGGTCGGCAAGAGAGACCTCTATATCATGACTCTTGATAAGCCGCCATAAATTTTTTTGCATCGGCAAGTACAAACACCCATAAATTTATCCAAGACATGTCATTGGAGACGTCTTACCAAGCTGATGCTTGTTGCTTCTTTACAAAGAATGATGGCTTAATACAAGTGGACGAAATGTAGTCTATTGAAATAAAATGGAAGGCAGTTGCATGATGCAATCCTGAGTCAAGGTTTGATATTGAAGAAGTAATATATTTTGTCCAATGCACAAATATGTTGGAGTGATAGTTAAGCAATAGTAAGAATCAACAATTCAAGAATTGGCAATCCTTGCAAACATTCTGCAAACTAAACCAATGTTCTATATAGAACATAGCCTTCAGCAATTCTGAGGAAATACAGAAAATGAGACAACCACTTGAAGATTGAGGCAGACTTCAAATCTTGGGATGTACAGTAGCAAGCAATCGATGCTTCTAGGTTGAGACAAATGTGGCCATTGGAGGTCTGCATCAAAATGTATCCCAAGAAGGAGAAGACCCCTACAATAGAGGCAATGGCATAGTGACAGAGGTTAACCAAGATAGCGAGATCGTGATTTTTGATGTTTCCACTGGAGAATAATGAAGGCCTGCTCAAGGTGGTAAAGGCCTTCACAAAAGTAGTGCAACTAGGAAAAAAAAGCAAGATTGTGGAGCTTCTTTCTTGAAAACAAAAAATTCATTAAACTTTGATCAAAATGGTAGAACAACCAGCACGTTGCACCGTAGAAATAACAAAGGATAGATCACCCTACCATTCATATTAGGAAACAACCATGTTGCATTAGATCTCATGAAGGAAACAATGACTTAAGCTGACTTGTAGCATGGAATGAAAGAGGTGACTCATAGCAAGGATGGAGAGCTAATAAACTAATCACATATAGAAGAGAAAAGAGGTTGGCTCTACTCAAAGACAATCGCCATGACAAAAAGTCCATAGAAGCCATTAGATTTGATGAAGGAAACGATGACTAAAGAGGTGACTTATGGCAATGATGGAGAGCTAACAAACTAATCACATATAGAAGAGAAAAGAGGTTGGCTCTACTCAAAGACAATCGCCATGACAAGATGTCCATAGAAGCACAGATGATCTTTCCATCACAATACACCTTCTTAAATAGGCAAGAGTACAACATCTCTTCATCCATATAAGTACATGTGTCATCATCTCATTGATGCAATCCACTTCATCCAATCACCTATTTTCTCTCCATACCACTCTTCTACCTTTTCTAGCATCACATGGTCTGACATTGTTGATCAAGTATGATGATCCACATACAAGATGAATGGGTTGCCTAACACCACATACCATCCCGAGGGCTCCCGCTCAATTGTTGAATAGTTCATCTCCACGGGTGAGAATATTGGGCTCATGTAAAGAGAGGGAAATGCAAATTCCCTTCAGACTGAGCCAAGATGGAGCCATCCCTGATGCATCAAAATGCACATGGAATATCAAATTCTAGTCAAGCTTTCAAAGGATTAGTGCCTTGATTGCCAAGAAAATCTGGAACACTTTGCTCTACTCCTTGCTCCATTCAAAGTTTGTATTTGCTCTTGTAGTTGATGAAACTCAGGCATACGTCTTGATGAATTGTCAATAGCAATTGAGGAATCCCACGAACAAATGCACCTTCTTGATGTTGTTTGGCTTTCTCATCTTTTATATGGCATCTATCTTGGATTTTTAAGTCATGATGCCTTAACTAGAGATTGTCTATCCTAGCAACACCCTTGAGAACATATAACAACATCTACTTAAGTCATGATGCCTTAACTAGAGATTGTCTATCCTAGCAACACCCTTAAGAACATATAGAGGTTGAGGCAAATTAATGTCTTTCTACATTTTTGGACCACCTCCATAGGCATTCCAAGTGTGCTCACTTCATGATTTAGGTTTAAAAATTGTCCAAGAACATTGCCAGAATATGATTGTAAGCTCTTCAACTTCAACGTCTTTCACACTTTGTCAAAGATTATGTTCATATATGAGCCTCCATTGATGAGCACTCCCTTCACCATGTGATTTCAAACTTTGATGTCGATCATGGGTACCTCTTCATCCCATGTCACCATCTTCGTCACCTCAATCGTTAATGTGAGAGGTATGGATGTGGGTCACTGCTCCATGTTGAGACTTTGGGAGAATTTCATGAAATGGGGAGTGAGTTCCATCATTTGACTGAATCTCAAGATCATCCCATTTTGTTCTTAGGACTACTCCCAGGGGATCTGCATTCGCTCCACTAGTCTTTTGGCTTCATCTTAACTTTTAGGTTAGTTTTCCCTCATTCATTCATTTCCATCGATTGATCCTTCTCTAATTGTTGATTCAATGACTCTCCCATTTTGATGAATGGCTCTTTTTACTTTATCTCAAGGTTAATCTTTGTTATCGACTTTTTGTCTTCCTTCTAGTGAAACCCTTGCTTTATCTGCTCTTTGAGTCCATTTTTTCTACTTCTTTTGATCTTGTGACCACTATCATATCCACCTTTGTTAATACCATTCTTACTTGTGGTGCATAGTCATCTTGCTCACATGCCTTTTGTACATGTTGAGTTGCTTTTTCCTTAGTCGACATTCACTCTTTTTGTGTCCTTCGTTTTGTAGAAGTAGATTTCCCATTGGTAGGGTCTTCATATCTCTTGCTCCACTTGGTGGACATATGTTGGTTGCTTGTGCTTTGCTAAACTAACAATCTTTGGTCATATTCTTGGTTTTGTACTTGTGGCACTAGGCCTCTCCCTTTCGAATTGCCTCTAACTCCCATCTCTTTTAGAAGCTTCTCGAGATCCTCCTTCTCAACTTTGGTGCTCTTTTGGTCACTAACTCTTCTTGTCATCTTCATCGCTATCCACCGCTTGGACTAGCACCTTCTTTTTCTTTGGGTTCTGTGTTCCCCTTCTTGATTGCAATCACTCTGTTGAGCAATTTATCATATCTCCTCGTTGGTACATAATCTCCATGTTGCACATCTCCACTCCATGAGTGAGACCAGTCATCAATAAGGACCACAATGCTCTCATCTTGTGTGTTGTTGAGCATTCACCCTATGAATTTTTAAATATATTTGCCTTTGATTGAGCTTCAACAATACGTCTTCCATGCAAAATCCATGCTCAAACATTAAGTGTTCATTGGGGTACTGGCTTGGTACTAGTTGTACCATTCGATGGGTTTAATGCTGAACATTGTAGGCAAGTACATCAAGTGCTCTTCCTCATGGTTGACTTATAGGGTTGCATCTATTCTCAAGACATTTTGTAGATAAGACTTGGGCATTCTCTTCCACGTGTCCCATGAGCTTCTAAAACTTCATTCATACCTCTAGTACTCTCGCTGTATTAACTCCTCGATGTGGGCTTGTTGGTCATTCCTTTCTTCCTCTCCTCATTTGCTATCATGATGGTAAACGAGTTGGCTCGTCACTTCCCTCAGTTAAGGATTCATTTCCTTCAGCAACCATCTCAAGCCTTCTTGTCTCAAATTTGAGTCCAATGACTTTGAGTCTAGCAATCTACTCTTCTCTTTGTCATTGGTATCTTAGTTGATATCTTGTCCTTACATCAATCAACTCTATCATTCACTGCAAGTTGGTTCACTCACACTCCAGTAGCTTCTTTAATGTAAACCTATTTCCATTCTCCAATAATATCATCAAACTTTAATGTCAAATCATGGTGGTTCGTGCTAGTTCCTTGATTTGTCATGTGGCCCAATTGTCATCCTTCACCCTCGTACAGTGTTTGGTGTTGCACTTGATTGGCTTTTTTATTCTTCTCTTCCCCTACTATAGCTGCCATGGTCACAACACTCTGACAATTGGGGTCCTTCATTTCCTTGCCTCATCATGTAGTCCTTCATTTCCTTGCCTCATCATGTAGCACCACTTCATTTGACTTCTAGTGCCATTTACAGACTGGGCATTCAAACACAATGTTGATGGGTGTGTATGAGCCGCTCCCTTCTTTGCCTAGCGCTTTGGTCACTTGTTCCACTCAATATTTGGGTGGGAGATCCATCCATTTGATTTGTTGTTTAGTTAGTGCACTTTCCTTTGGTCATAGTTGAATCCTGAAGTTCCATTTTTGGGGTTCAACAATTAGGAGTGCAAGCCCCATAGTGGCACCTTAAATTGAATGCATCTCTACTTTTTTCCTTCAAGAAAGATGTTTCAATATGATCCCTTGTCATATTTTCAAAATGATCCTATCTCAAGGAAGGATAAATTACATCCCTCATGGATTAGAGTTTTTTAGAATAGGTGCTGTTGTCACATAAGTCCATAATGGTTGTGCAAGTATTGCAGATACAAAGAATCTTTCTTTCCATCTTGTACCCTTCCACAAGAAAGAAATATTCAATGTGGGTGGAGCATCTTTATGCAAATTGGATAAGCCTTTGAAATAGATCCCCATACAATCTCAAGCGTGGAGCAATTTACAACATATATTCATTGATGATATTGCGATCATGACACTAGAAGAAATTCATGCTTTGAAAGAAAAATACTAGTAGGAAATGGTAGCTACAAATAACCCTCTATACTTATGTATATACATATATATATGTATATATGTATATACATATATATGTATACATGTATATATATGTATATATGTGTGTGTATATATATATATATATATATAAAAGTTCGAATCCTTCAAGTAGTCCGGGCTCCGAGGTCAGGGTCCACTTACCTGCCACCATCCAAACCAACTATTTGTTAGAACAATATAGTTGAATTTGGGTAGACAGGTAATGCGTGTATTCCCTGGCTTGTTATCGCTTTACCTAAGAATTTGAACAAACCTTTCAGATTCTAGAAGGAAAGTGAAACAATATCTAGGACTGCAAGAAAATTTAACAAGATTTTCAATCAACAAAGAGGATTTTTTTAGAGAGAGGAGTAAATTGTGAGGGTAATAAAATGTACATAAATTACTTGAGAAAAGAATCTAAAAAGGGGATTAGTCCACACCCTTAACCAAATAATTATTTAAGCATTAAATAAAAAGGAATAGACAAGGGGGGTATTCCATACCTATATAAAATTTCCATATAAGTTACCAAAATTATATGACGAAAGAAACTAATTAACTGATCATAATTTTCATCAAAAATTGAATGAACTCCTAAGAAGTATTAAGTAAACCAAAAAAGGGGGGTTAGATAATTATGAAATGCTTTTATTAATTTTTTAAAAATTAAAAAAAAATAAGTGATCCTATGTTTAAACAAAGAGAGGGTGAGAGAACATTAAAAGGGCTAGAGAGAACCTAAAATAAAGGCAAGAAAACGAGAGACCTAAAATAAGAAAGAATTAAATGATAAGGAAAAATAGATTATAATAGCACTAAAACACTTTAATCCAAAAAGGGTATGCTAGACAAAAGACTTTTAAAATTAAAAGTTAGAAAAAAATCAAAGATTTTCCTATATATACACAACTAGACAAAAGACTTTTAGAAATAAATTATAAGAGCTAGAAACATATAAAAGAATTTCTATATATAATTGTGTGTATATAGAGAGATATATATCAACAAATGTACATTCTCATCATTATAAGGTAATAAATAAATATATACATATTATCGAAATAACCTTAAAGAATATTAGTATTTTAAGTAAAGGGGAAGGAGGGAAAAAAACTGGTTAATAAAGTTAAGAAAACATAAATAAACAATTAACGTATTAAAGTGCTTAATGGCATTAAGGGAGTAAAGGGCTAAACATAACAATTGAGGAAAAAAAGGGGGGACAAATATATATATATATATAAAAGAAAATAAACACGGTCGGAAGGAGTTAAAAAACTGAAGAATCAATACGTGAAAGTGAATAGAGATCGTAATTAGAGTGGTACTACAACCCAACACGTCCAACATCAAAGTGGAAGGTAAGGCAAGGTGGTAATAGGTAGAGATAAACGAGTTGTAGTCTAGTGACCATAGAACGCTCGAAATACAAGCTTCCATGCAAGCAAGGAAAGTCACAATGGCCCAGAGATTAGGCAATCAGTGAAACTAAAGAGCACAAGGCTTGTCCCGTAACTCTAAATGACGGTTGTAAGGACATCCACCTACGCAAGCATCTAGAGAGATCATCGAAAGATAGAGACCACTCAGAGAGAGTTTGTGAGATAGAGAACTCGCTGAGAACCAAAACCTTCAATTTGTGAGAAAGAGATTGCAGGAGAGAGAGAGACTCAAGTGAGTGAGCATGACTACCATCAAATGAGGGTATAAGGAATGCTTGTGACCATAAGAGATGGAGATTCTATGTGGAGCACGTAGACATGTATCTAGGTGATGAGTTTGCAAGATCGAAGGTGCTGGTTGGTGAGGTTATTATCAAGTTGTAGTTGTTATCATAGGTAAGGGAGACGTAAAAGAGCAACGAAAAAATGTAAGGCCATGAAGATCAAAGAAGCAGGTAGTCCACCAAGATAAGCGAAGCAAAAAAGCAAGTGTTGAAGGCAGTCTATTATAACTAGAGGCAATCTAGCATCGCTTGCGACAAGCAAAGAGGTCCAAGAATTGTCATAAAATGAGCTGAGAGCAGAGGTCAACCTGTACTTATAACAGGTCATCACACATGAACAGCCAAGCTTGAGAGCAGGGGGAGTGAAGGCATAAGCAAAAGCCAAAAAGAATATCAACAAAGCTACGTAAAAGGGAAGGTTATGCCGCCAAGCAAGAAAGCATAGTCACGTAAAAAAGGTTGAAGGTGTGTCAAACAAAGAAGGCCTAAGCACCTGCAATACTGATGACACTGTATAATTAGGAAGAGTTTAGAAGAAATTAGGAAAAATTAGGGAGAAATGCAAAATAATTAGGAAAATAGGCAAAAAATATATAAAAATTAGGAGACAATTTAAGGAAGAAAATTAGAAAAAATGGTAGGAAATTTTTGAGAGAACTAGGAAAAAAGGGGGAAGGGGGGGGGGGGGAATTTTAAGAAGGGAAATGTGAGGGAAATGAATGGAGAGTGGATGAAAAGAGGGAAATACTAGGGAGAGAAATTGAAAGAGGGGTTAGAGGGGAGGGAGGGGGGGGGGGATTTTGTCAGGGGGAGAGCTAATGGGCAAGTGACCAACCAATGGAGGAAGGGATAGTAAGTATGTGTGTGTACCCACCTTTGCCCCAATAGGATACACCACACTAGGTGAGACAGTAGGTCATCACCTAGTGTGATGACCTACTGTCTACCGAAGAGAATAAGAAATGGAAAAGGGATGGAAGAGAAGTACTTGAGTGAGGTAGGTAAATAGTATGGAAGAAAAATGGTTTAACAAATATATGGGTGAGGTGTGGTTATAGTAATATTAGGCAAGTAAAGGAAGTGGACAGTTTTGACAATAATCTAGTTTAAAAGAGTTTTATATAAAAAGGGAAAAAAAACCAACAAGGTAAGTGTAATCAAATAGTGTTGCTCAAGAGAGACATGTAAGGAGTCAAAAGGCCAAAAAAGCCATGATGACTTAAATGTATTGTTTGGGAGGTGGGAGCCGAAATCAGGGGAGGGTTGTAGAGAGTTTTGGATTCAGAGTGTGACGTCCAATGAGTAATTCTACAAGAACAAGAGAGGGATTAGAAAGATGTTTTTTAGAAAAAATAAAACAAATAAAGAACAAGTTATTGAAGGGAATCAAGAAGCCAAAACGGCCTTAATAACTTAAGTGTACTATGTGCAACTGTCCAACGTTGCAGGGGAAACGACCTGTGTGTGGAAGATTTTACAACACCCATTTGCATAGTGAAAAGACAAAAGAGCGAAGCTAGACAATGAAATAGGACAAATTAACGGAAAAGTTTGTACAAGTCGATGTCCCTATTTGTAAATGAAACTAGTAGTGGGTCCTTTTGTAGACATGTCTTTGTGGAAACTATATAGAAGTTGAGCTTGGATAAGTCCTAGCAAGCATCACTTTTATTAAAGAGGGGATTCTGCTTACCTGTGTCCATGGCCGCCATGCAGAGTAGCAGTCGAGGAGCTTGCAGTCACAGACGTGCAAGCAATACATGCAGAGTACCACCAAGGAAGCAAGGCGTGCGGACTTGCGAAGCTAGGCATTATAAGAAGAGCAGGGTCGTACTATTATTGACAATGCGGACTGGAGCAACGAACAGGACTCCGTTACCAGAGCTTGGGGCAGACTGCAGAGAGAGAGGGTAGCCTTCATAGGAAAGATCCCATACTTATGCACACAAGCAGTAATCAGTACCTGGGAAGCAGAGAGAGGTGACTAGAAGGGAGGTGTCATAGATGCGGCATGTCATTTTACAAAGGTTGTCTACAAATAATGGATAGGGAGGCTAGGATTAGACTAGAGGAGAAGTGCTTAAATAGGGAGTCTTAGTCGGGGAAGGGGGTTGAGAGACAAAGTCAAGGAAAGGGGGCGTCAGGTTTTTGGGGAAGGTTAGGGCCTAGTTAGTGAAAGATTTCACTAAAACATAAGTTTAGTTAGAGACTTTTAATAAGACGTGGTTAATAGTAGGCTTACGACTTTTGAATTACTAGGGAGAAAGGTAGGAAAGTTTGCAATTTTAGAAAAGTCTAGGATACAAAGGAAATAATTAGGAAATAAATAGGGAAATAATTAGGAAGAGTTTAGAAGAAATTAGGAAAATTTAGGGAGAAATACGAAATAATTAGGAAAATAGACAAAATGTATATATAAATTAGGAGACAATTTAAGGAAGAAAATTAGAAAAAATGGTAGGAAAATTTTGAGAGAATTAGGGGAAAAGGGGGAAGAAGGGGGGGGGGGATTTTAAGAAGGGAAATGTGAGGGAAATGAATGGAGAGTGGGTGAAAAGAGGGAAATACTAGGGAGAGAAATTGAAAGAGGGGTTAGAGGGGAGGGAGGGGGGGGGGGGGGGTTGTCGGGGGGAGAGCTAATGAGCAAGTTACCAACCAATGGAGGAAGGGATAGTGTGTGTGTGTGTGTGTGTGTGTGTGTGTGTGTGTGTGTGTGCGTGCGCGCACGCATGTGTGTGTGTGTGTGTGTGTAGAGATAGATAGATACATAAAGAGAGAGAGAGAGAGAGAGAGGTAGCCTCCATGAAAATAGGATGTCTATATAGTATGGACACTCTCTTATTGAATATGAAGAAAATTACATTGTTATATAGACAAACCCTAACATAGTGAACCCTAATGGTCTCTTAGTCTATTCATATAACACATACTTAAGATTTACACCACTCTTTGCTCTTTGTACACTATAAGTACCCAGTGTAATTTACTATTCTCAACATCCCCTCTCAAATTTTACTTTATAAGCAGAGGGTAGAATTACATCACGTTTGTTTTTGTTATTTTGTATACAAGAGCAAAATTTGTCACAAAAGAAAATTAGCAAAATTGCATTCGTTAGAAGCTATTTATTCATAAGATAATCAATTCATTATGGAGAAGAAATGAAAAACTGCTATCAATAAGCATTTCTTCATAAGATAGTCAATTCATTATGGAGAAGAAATGAAAAAATGCTATCAACGATAAGCAACATATCTCTGTATGTCAAAGATTTCTCCCTTGAAGTTGCAAATGGGGAGTTAAAATATGATGGGAGATGAAGAAAAATGTGTATCCTTCTCCTTGTATGTCAAATCCTATATGGAAGGCTTGTATGAAGTATAGCTTCTGGTTCCTAACCAATGGTTGCATGAGTGGTAGTGCGAATGAGTTGCGATTCCTCTTGAATCAAAGAGTGTGATTAATTTTAAGGGTGGTAGCTAATTGTAATCGTTGATGAGTGGTAGACTATGTACCAATTTGGGTAGAGATAAGAAGCCTATGCGCCTTTGAACACAATGTTAAGGAAAGTTTGACATATAATAGTGTTAACAAAATAGGAAATTGGTAGACTGTGTACAATTTTGGTAGAAGCTAAGAAGCACATGCACCTTTGAACACAATGCTAAATACACTGAAATCATCTAAAAATGCTATCATAAAGTTAGTGAGAAAGCATGCAAAGGCTTCTTGAATCCATTTTTGAAAAGTGGGTGGAGCAACTTTAACTCAAATCATCAGATTGCTAGCAAAGAATCCCCATTCAGTGATGAAATCTATCTTATTTCTATCATTATATACATCAAAAGTTGGTTATAGTGACTAAAATCTAGCTAGGAGACTCTACATTTCATGACCTACTACTACATCTAACATGATGTCACAAAATGGAAGTGGAAATGGTTCTATAACTATAGCAGCATTCAACTTCCTATCATCTACATACATCCAAAGTCAACCATTCTTCTTAGGTACAATCACGATGGGTGATAACCATGTTACCTCATCAAATAATAGATAAATAGAAACTTCAAAACTTTATCCATCTCTTCTTTACCCTGTTTAGCATAATTCAGATTCATTCTATATCTTTGCTAAACAATTGGTATTGCATCCTTTTAAATCCTTTTTCAAATTAATTTAAATATGCTCACAGACCTTAGGATATACCCACTTCATCTTTATAAAATTCCATGCAAAAGTGTCTTTGTACCACAATAACAATGCTTTAAGATGCTCCTCAAATTTGCCTTGAACATGTATACTTATTTTCACCATTTGAGGTACCTAAACCGGTCCCAAAGTCAAATTTCGAACTACGTCCTCCTTGACTCTAGAAATGTTTCTCGTGTATTCTCCAAAAAAAAATCTCCCAGAATAATTGCCAAAAAAGTTTGTTTATGATCAAAAATTTCTTCCTAGTTGCATCTTGTATATCCTTTCTTTTTTATTGCGGTATTTGAATTTTGCATCTTTACTGGTGTCATGACTAGCTCTACTAGCACTACTATTTTTTTAATATCATAGAATAATATTTTTTAAATCTATTTTAAATACTAGAACTAAGGATGGATTGTTGTTTCGAAATATATCTTCTTCATCTTTTTTTACCTTAGCCACCATATTTATCCCTTCTACATTTGGAGGTTTGACAAATTTTGGCAAGTTTCTAGAGATGATCTCCAACTCACCTTCTTTTTTCCTTTTCTGATAGTGATCTTTTCATATCCCCAATCTTTCTTGATTTAAATCATCCAAAACCACAATCTACCTAAAGCATTGAGTGGAAACATACCCCTTTTCCAAGTCAAAGAATGACAAAATCGATTGGATAACCAAGAGGAGAAATAGTAATGTATAAACCTCTTATGATTCCCAAAGTTTGAACTCTTCTTTCAACTTCTCCATTTTTACCTATAGTAGTGCAGATTCCAAACCAGCCAAGTTAAGTTGTTTGTAAAGATTTAGATAAGGCAGTTACCCTTGACTCCATCAAGGAGAACTCCTTTGATATGTTGATCTTCGAACTGACATCAATAGTGGGTAGTTTATAGTCCACACAGTCAACAAGAGAGCTAATACCCATGAAAATCTATGATCTTTAGTTTTTGGTTTCTCTTTTTCATGTAACTTGCTCTTTGTTCCATCAATTTAGTAATTAGATGATCCCAAAAATTTGGAACCAAAGTCAAAAATTTGATCTAAAAGTCATATGCAATTATGCTTTGATTAAGGCTTGAAATAATTCGTATGAGAGAGAAGCATATGCTTCCTTCTAATATTTTGGTTGAAGTACATTCTTTCTTATTTCTGGAAATGGTGGGATTCCCCATATCTAATAGAAGGAATATCATAACTTTCCTTAACCTTGTTGTTTTGAATTTTTGAATTTGTTGCATTATTCCTGTTCAAATCTCATTTGCATCCACACAAGAATTCAATCATCTTGGGCCTTGGCATTCTTCTATAGAGTTTTAACTTTTCTTATTGATCTAGTAATCACCATGAGTTGAGGAGTATTCTACATAGCTATTTCATCTTCCATTTGTATAGATTAGAACAATCCGATTCTATATTTATGATAGAAGCATTCTGTTGAGTGTTCTAATGATTCAAAGTACCTACTAACTATTGTAATGTTGTAGTATACCTAGCAAGTGATTTGGCACTATTGAATGTCCTAATCATTCAAAGAACTTACTAACAGTTGTATTGTTGTAGTATACATAGCAAGTGATTTGGTAGTATTGAATTTACTTCTATTTCTTCAACTTCCTAAATAATTATAGTAATTGGACCTAGTGGTTGTTATTTTGCTGCTAAACTAGAGAAGCTGTGTTGTTGCATCTAATGATGGGTACTCCTTATTTCTCTATGTTTGCACCACAATTCATATTCAAGTATTTGCCTACATCCTCCTACATCACAATAATCATAATTTGGATTTCTTTGTTGATTCGCCCATTGCTATTCTAATTGGGAAATCTTGTCGGCGGGCTGTTAAATCTTATGTTGATTGCTCTTGAGCTATCACTTGTTGATCGACAACAAGTGGTGAAGCTTGTGAATTTGCATTAGGAGGTAGCTTCCTCAATAGTTGGGATTATACTAACAATTCTTGACTATATGTCATCCATGTTTATTGTAGATTTGAGATACTATTCGTTATTTACCTTAATCCATAGCAATGCTAAGGGTTTTTAGCTGCTCCAAAATAGTTTTCACTAAATATGATTTTTCTAGAGAGATTCTCAATGAACTTCTTCTTCTCATTCTTCTTTGAACTTTGCTTTAGCTTATGCTTTTTATTTTTTCTCTTGTTTTTACTCTCTTTCTCATCATTTGAATCCTCTTCCTCATTTCAAAGTTAAAATCTAAATCTTTAGTATCATAATCTGCATCATTGTCTTCATCTTAATTTGACTCAATGTTAGGATTATGTGCTTTCTTCTTTTTCATTTCTTTTTTGGTTGTGATTCCAAAGTTCATTTTCACTCCGATCACTACTTCCACCATGTCATTAAAATCATTTGCATCGCCAAGGCCAGCAACACTTTGTAAATTTTGTGCAAAACCTTTGCAGAAATAATCTCCCAACTTTTCCTCAATTGGTCTCTATGTTAAGAGCAAGCCTGCGATTAAGATTTTTGAACTTGCGGGCATAGTCCTTCATAAACATATCCTTGCCTAATGCTTCTTAATTTTTTAAATACTTCCTTGGGTTTTGTTTTTTTTTTTGAAATTTTTCCAAGAATGCTAATAGCAAGGCATCATAACTAACAAAATGAGCAATGTTGTATTGAGTAAACCACTCATAACCTTACCTTTTTCATAAAACCAAATTATTTTTTTCCACATCATCATTATACAAAAAATGAAAGTACTAGCTTACCGTCTAGTCTCAAAGTGACCTATGTAGTTGTCATGCACGTCCTCTTTGCACTTTTTCTAAGACTTGGTTGCTCTAACTTTGTGATTCTTCATAGGTGGTGGTTGTAGATCCAATAACTTGAACTTGTTACTGTATTACTTTTCTTTTTGCAAATACAGGTTATAAAGTGTCGAAATAAGGTGCCTTTTTTGTTTGATTAACCACACCTTGCAATGCTATTATAAACACCTATTCTTATGGTGCCAATATAGGAATTTTTTCCATTCTTTTATATTGAATTGTACTTATTGAAATATTATATGAGCACATTGCTTGTAGCTCATGCTCTTTGCATATTCACAATCTCATCTAGCAGCCTTGGCAATCTTTATATTGATGTTGTCCATACATGCAATTGAATCACTACTTTTTGCACTTTTTTTTATTTAGATCCCCCAAGTCACAATGTTGATTAGATGACTCACCAACCTTCTAAGCTAAAACCAATGTGTAGGATTGCCAAGTGTTAAAGAGAAACTAAAATTCAATAAATATCAAAGAGTATTCAAAAACGTGAATTCTAATAATCATTTTAAGCTTCAAAATTCAAACTATGCATAATAAGCAATAAAGTACAACATAATCCTTCAATGGAATACTTCAAATACTCAAAAAAAATATGTTTATAGAAATTTGGAGAACAACATGAAATATTAGCTTTCACATATTAATTGCTTTGTGCCTTTCATAGAAATATTCTTACTTTATCATATACAATTCATACATATGTCTTAGAGGGATGAAAATTCTTGAAGATCCTCTTGATTACTTATAACAATTCATTTTGTATGATAGTTCACATTTTATGATCTTCTATATTCTATGGCCTTCCATTTTCTATGATCTATTACCTTCCATATTCTATGATAGTGTTCACATTCTATGGCCTTCCATATTTTATGACTTATGACACTCCATACTCTACAAAGGGACTAAGACTAGATGGGCAAGATTTGGAAAATCCTAGACTTGAACCCACTAAGTGATACAAAATTGAAAAATGAATATTTAGCATATTGAGAATTTCTATTGACAATGTTACGGTTGATAGAGTTAATAGTACCTTTAGCATTGGCTTAGTCTGCAACTATTATGTCACATATCTATTGCTCTTGGTGCTCTCATATTCCACCAATTTGACATCCTTGTCAAATTGGATGTTCTAGAAAACATGATTTTTTATTAGCATTGAGCTTCATATTATGCCAAATAAGCAATAGAGTACAACTTTATCATGCAGTGGAAGACTTTCAATACTCAAAAAATAGTCAAGAGAAACTCAAAGAACACATAAGAGATTTAAAACGGTTTGCATTCATAGAGTAAAGCTTTGTGCCTCTCATACGAGGATGCTTACTCTCTATCATTCACAATTTATACATATGTCTTAGAGAGACTTGACTTCTTGAAGATCATCTTATTAACTTATGACTCTTCATCTTCTATGACCTTCCATATTCTACAAAAGCACTAAGACTTATGACTTATGACATTCCACATTCCATATGATTGTTCACATTCTATGACTATGACCTTCCCTATTCTACAAAAGAAATGAGACTAGAGACATAGGCTTAACACTCCACTTCAAGCACCTCCATCACACAATCATCATCTTCTTATCTTGTGGTAGATATAAAGGACACATCATCATTGCTACCACATCAAAAGCAAGCTCACTTCCAAAGTCACATGTGGCACATCATCATCAACCACATAGACTACCACAGCATCCACATTGCCACATCAACTGTTGCTAGCTCACCTACATAGTCTATAATGTCACATCATTAATAGCACATGGCATACTATCATGTCATCATGTGCCACTGATGTACATTGTACTACATTAGTAGACATTTGTATGCAACATATGCACACATAGTTCCACATCACCATCCATGCCATATCATCATGCAAGGCTATTGAGCATCCCTAATATAGCTCCTATCATCCATACTACTAGTCTAATTTGCATTAGCAAAACCGTAAAGGTCTAAATCTATGAATGTATCATATTTGGGTTTATAATCCCATGTACTATGCACATATCTATGACAAGATGGCGTGAACCCTTTCGGGTTACGCTCGACATCTTGGTCAGCCTATAGTCCTGCTAAATTACAATATCCCACCATGGCTAACAATAAAGAAGGGACACCTCATGCTTGCACTGCTTTTACCAAGGAAGTACAAGGCAAAAAATATGGACATGTACATGGCACCTTTGATAGAGGAGTTACAGATCTTATGGAGATGCACATGAATTGTTGAGCATTTTGCTTTTTATAGCACCTCAAAATTCCTTATCGATCAAAAGTTATGGCCATTTAAAGGATACAAATGGTCTACCATTGAAGCTTGTGAAGTAGTTTGGTTTAGAAGATTACTCTTCAAAAATGATATTTTATTAGGTGATCCTACTATACTCTACTCCAATGAGCAATATTCAATTTGCAAAGAACCTAGGGTTTTATGCCAAGACAAAGCATATTGAAGTGCACTATCACTTCAACCATTGTGTATGCAATCCTCTCTCTCTCTTTTCCTCTTTCTTTCTACTTAGCAATTTTGGAAAAAGTTTGGACTCAATTAAAACCAAGTTTCAAAAATTACAGAGCAAGGTTTGCCAATTATTTTGAGCATAATTCATCATTCTTGAGGCATCATTATCTGGTCATTGCATCAATATAGAAAAATATTGTAATTATTATTAGCCATATCCTTGTGCTTTCTAATTGGATTTCAATTTCATCTTCATCACTATCATTAATATGGTAAAAGCAACAAATATTAAAGTTTAAAACTACATAATGGTCAAATTTGATTATTTTTGCATCAGTTTAATAATCATGCAAAACATCATGATGAAATTATATTTTTGGACCAAAATGGAAAACTAAATAATACAAATATTATGGGAATTGGAAATTTGAGGTAGTAAACATATAGGAAACATATACTATTTAATGCAACCATGAGAAAAAAAGGTGAGACTAAAGACACCTCGTACATCTTATTGTGACTAGTGATTAAATAATGACATTATGCAAAATTAGGTTAAATATAATAAAAGAGAAAGATTTGCACTGAACTCATTTAACTTCAATGCCAAAGATGTGACTATTCCAATCATCAAGGACAAATAGTCTACAAATTTTTTTTAGAAGGCCTTATAGAATAGATTTAATGCCAAAAATATGTCAAGGGTCATAAATTAGCTCAATGTGGCAAAATAATATATATAAGAGAGGTCTAGATTACTTGTTGATGATTGCAAATCCATTGGAAAATAAATTAAGCTTTTTCTTTTAAAGAAAATTTTCTATTAAAGTGAAAGAAAAGATTTATAGAAGTAAAGATGCATGCATCTTTGTTAAGGCATGAAAAAGTTATTGTGCTCATGTTGGCAAGATATTTCCAAGGTATCTTTCATTCTATTGCCATTTCTCATTTCCTTCCAGTATCTAGGAATAAACATATTTCCATGCTAGATCAACTGTAACTCAAGTGCTAAGTATTCTCAAGTTACGTTGTTTCCCAAACACTAGTGAGTCTTTAACATCCTACACATAAGAGATGATAACTTCCTTGATAATTGGCCATAGCATGGCAGATGTTGAAGAGATGTCTTCTAGCACACAATGTCTTCAACATTTGCCATAGCATGGCAGATGTTGAAAGAGATGTCTTCTAGCACATGATGCCCCTACATAATCATGATTCCAAATCATATTACCCTTATCTATTTGGCAGTGTTGAACCATCACTTCATACTTGGGCATAGCAAAAATCAGTCCCTTGCATTCTCCCACACATGGAACAAAGGGGGACAATGTTCACCCATTTGTTGAGTTTTCCTTTGAACATGTGCCACTACTAAATGGTTTTCTACAAGGTAATCATGACTTTGGGGGGAGCATTTCTTCCAACACATACTTGGGTTTTTTTCCCATCCATATAGGCTAGTCTTGCAATTCCAAATCTTGAACAGACTTTCCCCAAGACGATCATGGTTCAACTTGAGCATGTACACATTTTCGACTTTTGTCTTCCCAAATCATTGGCCATCGTTCCATTTCCATCATTTCTCCCAAGTATTAGGGTTAAATGTAGTATTGGTGGGCTAGTGGTTGGCCACCCCTTCAATTATGTCACAATAAAAGTCATAACACTCGTCTTTCAACTAAATTTTACATTTGGCTTCTATCCAAGACATCCAATCCAACTCCCTCCTAGGCTTCCAAATATATTTTCACCTCATCAAACCTTTGAGGTGCATCCATTTTCATAGCTTGATAGTTCGAAGGGCCATTGCACCCCCATTTCATATTTAGACCACCAAATTTCCTCTTCTATGCATGCATCTCCCCAAAGGCCTTACTAGCCAGACCAATTCACGTGGCACCTCCTTCCATGACATTGCTAGTCCTGCAACCAAATATAAATGCTTAACCTTGATGAGCAAGAGCAACATCATTTTGTCTTTCCAATGAAGGCCCCTCCAAGTACCTATATCTAGCAACCTCTTAATAGATTCAATGCACCACTCTTGGGAGGATGACATATGGACAAGCCACTTAGCCTTGAGAGCAATGACCCTATCTTCCATGGTCA